>NC_057807.1:160165339-160279067 GCF_018294505.1 Triticum aestivum
TATATATATATATATATATATATATATATATATATATATATATATATATATCAGAAAGCAATCAACTCATCATAGTGAAGAAAATCATGAAGATAAATTGAAACTGAAGACAAACCAAATGCAAAGTCTTTGCAAAAATAACACCATGAGTGAAACACTTCAAACAGAGAAATTTGGTGGTGGCATTACCCACCGTATAGGAAGTATTAGACCCAGACATGGCGCACAATTATCGTGGCGCTCCGAAGTCAAATTCCATATTAATGTATTCACACTCAGAGTGTAAGTCTTCATTGATTGAAGATATACATTACTTTGTGTGTTGCACATCCAAGTCATCAACATGCATAAGTGTTAGGATGTGTGCTTGTTCACAGGACATTCGAGTATTCCAAGATATTTAGCTCACACCATAACTTGCAAAACCTTTTCTCATCCAAGGGCTTTGTGAAGATATCTGCCAGTTGCTCTTCAGTGTTGACGTGAATGATATCAATATCTTTCTTCATGACATGATCTCTGAGAAAGTGATGATGAATTTCAATGTGCTTTGTCTTTGAGTGCCGGACTGGATTGTTGGCTATCTTGATGGCACTTTCGTTGTCGCAGAAGAGAGGTACTTGTTTCAGATTGATGCCATAGTCCTTGAGAGTTTGATTCATCCATTGAAGCTGAGCACAACAGGATCCAGCAGCAATGTATTCAGATTCAGCAGTTGAGAGTGATACACAATTCTGCTTCTTTGAAGACCAACAGACAAGTGATCGACCAAGAAAATAACATGTGCCTGATGTAGACTTGCAATCCACCTTGTCACTAGCATAATCAGCAACCGAGAATCCAACCAAATCAAATTTTGAGCCCTTGGGATACCATAATCCGAGTGTTGGGGTGTAAGCCAAATATCGAAGAATTCGCTTCACAGCTAAGTGATGTGATTCCTTTGGTGCCGCTTGGAATCGAGCACACATGCAAACACTAAGCATAATATCTGGCCTAGATGCACATAGATAAAGTAAAGAACCAATCATGGAGCGGTATACCTTTTGATCGAACTCTTTACCATTGTCATCTGGACCAAGATGGTGTTTGGCTGGCATTGGCGTCGTGTAACCTTTGCAGTCTTCCATTCCAAACTTCTTCAAGCAATCTTTGAGGTATTTTCCTTGAGATATGAAGATGCCATTCCTTTGCTGACGAATTTGAAGACCAAGGAAGAACTTCAGCCCACCCATCATGGACATCTGATATTGCTCTTGCATCATGTACCCAAACTCATCAGTATACTTCTGGTTGGTGCAGCCGAAGATTATGTCATCCACATATATTTGGCACACAAACAGTTCACCATCATATGTCTTAATGAAGAGTGTGGGATCGAGGGATCCTGGTTTGAAGCCTTTGCTCTTTAGGAAGTCTTTGATCGTATCATACCATGCATGAGGAGCTTGTTTGAGGCCATACAGTGCTTTGTTTAGCTTGTACACCATATCAGGATGTTTTGGATCTTCAAAGCCAGGTGGTTGAGCGACATATACTTCTTCTTCAATCTTGCCATTGAGAAATGCACTCTTCACATCCATTTGATATAGCAAGATGTTGTGATGATTGGCGTAGGCTAGCAATATGCGAATAGCTTCAAGCCTAGCCACAGGAGCAAAAGTTTCATCGAAGTCAATTCCTTTAACTTGAGTATATCCTTGAGCCACAAGACGTGCTTTGTTTGTGACGACTTGACCATGCTCATCTTGCTTGTTTCGATATATCCATTTTGTTCCAATAATGTTATGCTTGCGAGGGTCAGGTCACTTGACAAGTTCCCAAACATTGTTCAGCTTGAACTGTTGAAGTTCTTCTTGCATAGCTTGAATCCATTCAGGTTCCATAAAAGCTTCAGCAACTTTCTTGGGTTCTGATATTGACACAAATTAAAAGTGCCCACAAAAGTTTGCTAACTGTGTTGCTCTTGAGCAAGTAAGTGGACCAGGCGCATTAATGATGTCAATTATCTTCTCAATTTGTACTTCATTTGCAACACGAGGATGAACAGGACGAAGACTTTGCTCTTGCTGATCATTGTCATCATTGGGAGGATTGTCTTCGGTCTGAGCATTGTCTTCAGGTTGATTTGGGGCAGAAATGATAAGTTGCTCCTCAGGCTGTGCTTCAGAAGGCATGATTTCACCAGTTCCCATCAGCTTGATAGATTCGCTGGGAGAAGCTTCATCTAGTGTATTTGGCAGGAGTTCTCTTTGTGAACCATTGGTTTCATCAAATCTCACATCCACAGTTTAGACGATTTTGTAGAGATAGAGGTTGAAGACTCTGTAGGAGTGTGACTCCTTTCCATAGCCAAGCATGAAGCCTTCGTGAGCTTTAGGTGCAAATTTTGACTTGTGATGGGGATCCTTGATCCAGCACCTTGCTCCAAATACTCTGAAGTAACTGACATTTGGCTTCTTGCCAGGTAGGAGCTCATAGGATGTTTTGTTCAGAAGCTTATGGATGTAGACATGATTGATGATGTGACATGCTGTATCAATAGCTTCAGGACAGAACTTTCTTGGTGTCTTGTATTCATCGAGCATTGTTCGTGCCATCTCAATGAGGGTTCTATTCTTGCGTTCAACGATGCCATTTTGCTGAGGTGTGTATGGAGCAGAGAACTCATGAGTGATTCCCATTGTATCCAGATAAAGATCAAGACCGGTGTTCTTGAATTCAGTGCCATTATCACTTCTGATATGCTTGATCTTCACAACATAATTGTTCATTTCTCGATCGGCGAATCGTCTGAAGACATCTTGAACTTCAGTCTTGTAGAGAATTATATGAACCCATGTGTATCTTGAGTAGTCATCAACAATGACGAAGCCATAGAGACAAGCAGTTGTTGTGAGGGTGGAGTAGTGAGTAGGTCCAAATAAGTCCATGTGTAACAGCTCGAAGGGTTGAGATGTTGTCATGATTGTCTTCGAGGGGTGCTTTGCCCTTGTCATCTTTCCAGCTTCACAGGCACCACATAGATGATCCTTCTTGAACTTGACATCTTCGATGCCAATGACATGCTTCTTCTTGACGAGTGAGTGTAAGTTCCTCATGCCAGCATGCCCTAGCCTTTGATGCCAGAGCCAGCATTCTGAAGCTTTTGTGAGAAGACATACGGCCAGCTGTGGACCTGCTGAGAAATCTACCATGTATAGATCATCTTTTCGATACCCTTCAAAAACTAGAGACTTGTCAGATTCCATTAGTACAAGGCAACGATATTTTCTGAATATCACAATCATGTTCAAGTCACAAAGCATTGAGACAGACATTATGTTGAAACCAAGGGATTCAACAAGCAACACTTTATCCATGTGTTGATCCTTTGAGATTGCAACTCTACCTAGACCCAATACCTTGCTTTTACCAGTGTCAACAAATGTGATGTGACTCTTGTCGGATGGACGTAAGGTTGAGTCCATGAGAAGACTTCGACCACCAGTCATATGATTTGTGCATCCACTGTCCATAATCCATTCTGAAGCTTTTGGTGATGTACCCTACAGTGCAGTTAGGAGGATAGGCTTCACAAGAGTGTTGTGAAGCATAAGCATTTGACACATATAGGGATTGTCACAGCTTATATCAAGGTTAGGATACATAGTATGACAGGTAAGCGATTCAGATATGAAGTATATAGAATGATATTTTATCATGCGTCCTTAATGTGTTTTAGGTCCCCAGCAATAGTATTGGACGCCATTGATTGCTGGCTGGAAACCGTTCTCTGCAAAAGAAAGTTAATACTTCTTCACCACCCACATTTTCACGGTTGGCTTGGAAGCAATGAGTCTAAGTGCAGCATCTGAGAACTTCGGCTTTGAAGCCCTAGCAAATAGCCTTGCAGGAGAAGAATGATACTCATATGAATAAGAAGAAAAGTTCTTAGTCCTATGAACATAGCGGTTCGAAGATACACACTCATATTCATAAGTCTGAGCATGATTTCCCTGCAAAACATTGGCGTTAGGGCGACTCAAGTGAGTCATGTATCTGTATGAAGCCTTTGGGCCATATGAAGCTATAGGTCTGGGGTTTGTCTTCTTCCTTGGTGGTGTCATGACGACATTCACAGGAAGATTCTCAATGTACTGCTTAGGTACCCAGATCTTCTTCATAGGTGGTCCATTCCTGCAGTTAGTACCAATGTACCTGGCAAACACTTCACCATTCTGATTCTTGAACAGTTTATAGTTTGCATCAAAGGATTCATCAATGATAATAGGATCAGCACAGGTAAAGCCAGATAAAGTGGATGGATCTACTGAAGGTTCCTTTGCAGCAACCCATGTGGTTTTGGGGTACTGCTCAGGCTTCCAGTACGAGCCATCAACATTCATTTTCCTCTCGAACCCAACACCCTCTTTCCTAGGGTTTCAGTTCAGAATCTGCTTTTTGAGGACATCGCAGAGTGTCTAATGTCCCTTCAAACTTTTGTACATCCCTGTTTCAAGCAATGTCTTCAACATAGCATTTTCATCAGCAATAGCAGTGGTATCCTCCGCAGAGGGGTTAGTAACCACATCAGTAGGTGAAGACAATGAAACAGTAGCAGCAGTGGAACATTCAGCAACAGATGTAGCGTTATCACACTCAATGCATTTTAGACATGGTGGTTCAAATCCATCCTGAGCGGGACTCATCTGTTGAGCGCGAAGTGACTCATTCACTTTTTGAAGATCTTCATGAGCCGCTCTCAATTTCTCAAGCTCTTGTTTCCTTTGAAGATAATCATAGGAAAGCCTTTCATAAGTAGTTGAGAGCGTTTCATGACGACCTTCAAGTTCTTGGTACTTAGCATGAAGATTTTTTATGTCTTCAACTAAGGACTGTGAACATGTCATTTCCGCGTCCAACAGGTCATCGCTTTTGTCTAACAGTTTTTGAGTATGTTCCATAGCCTTTTGTTGTTCAGTTGCAATTTTAGCAAGTGTTTTGTAGCTTGGTTTGGATTCACAATCAGAGTCATCTTCACTTGATGTTTGAAAGTAAGCATCACATTATTTTACCTTGGCACCACGTGCCATGAAGCAGTAGGTGGGAGTAGGATCGTCTTCGACATCAGCTTCAGCGTTGGTGTGGAAGTCATTATCTTCAGTGTTGAAGATGGACTTGGCAACATAGGCTGTGGCTAGAGCCAGACTTGCTATGCCAGGGTCAGACTCCTCTCCAGACTCCACCTCCGCCTCCTCAGAAGCAGACTCCTCCTTTGAATCCATTTCCTTGCCAACAAAAGCACGAGCCTTGCCATATGAGTTCTTCTTGTATGATGAAGACTTGGAAGAAGACTTTGAGGATTTCTTCTTCTTCTTGTCATCAGAATCACATTCCTTGCTCTTCTTCTTCTTCTCATTGTCTCACTGTGGACACTCAGATATGTAGTGACCAGGTTTCTTGCACTTGTGGCAGGTTCTCTTCTTGTGGTCATGGGTGGAAGCTTCATCATTCCT
Source organism: Triticum aestivum (assembly GCF_018294505.1). Taxonomy (NCBI): domain Eukaryota; kingdom Viridiplantae; phylum Streptophyta; class Magnoliopsida; order Poales; family Poaceae; genus Triticum; species Triticum aestivum. Next base: position 160,170,838 of record NC_057807.1, read on the forward strand.
TGAGCTAGATCATGAAGACTTTCTGAAGCCTTTCTTCTTGGTGAATTTCTGAAACTTCTTCACTACCATATCAAGCTCTTTTCCAATGTCTTCATGATCTTCAGAACTGCAGTCAGATTCTTCTTCAGATGAGGAAACAACTTTTGCCTTCAAAGCGCGAGTTTGGCCATAGTTTGGGCCATAGATATCTCTTTTCTCAGATAGCTGGAACTCATGTGTGTTGAGCCTCTCAAGTATATCAGACGGATCGAGTGTCTTGAAGTCAGGACGTTCTTGTATCATGAGGGCAAGGGTGTCAAAGGAGCTGTCGAGTGATCTCAGTAGTGTCTTGATGATTTCATGCTTGGTGATCTCAATTGCGCCAAGAGCTTGAAGTTCATTTGTGATGTCAGTGAGGCGATCGAACGTGAGCTAGACATTTTCATTGTCGTTTCTCTTGAAGCAGCTGAAGAGGTTGCGAAGAATACTGATTCTTTGATCTCTCTGGGTTGATACACCTTCATTGACCTTGGATAGCCAGTCCTAGACTAGCTTTGATGTTTCCAGAGCACTCACACGGCCATACTGTCCTTTGGTCAGATGACCACAGATGATGTTCTTTGCAGTAGAGTCCAGTTGAATGAACTTCTTGACATCAGTAGGGGTGACACCTTCACCAGTTTTGGGAACGCCGTTCTTGACGACATACCAGAGGTCGACATCAATGGCTTCAAGATGCATACGCATCTTATTCTTCCAGTAGGGATATTCAGTTCCATCAAACACGGGGCAAGCAGCGGAGACTTTGATTATCCCTGCAGTCGACATAGCTAAAACTCCAGGTGGTTAAACCGAATCACATAGAACAAGGGAGTACCTTGCTCTGATACGAATTGAAAGTGCTAGTATCGACTAGAGGGGGGGTGAATAGGCGATTTTTATCAAAGTATTCAAAACTTGGAAGTTTCGAAGACAAACAATAGAAATGACCTAGTTAATATGCAGCAGAAGATAAACTACCATAAGCAAGCCATAGTCAAGTATGCAATGATGTGTAAGTACAGGACTAATAGCAGCTAAGTAGTAAGGATCAGGATGGAAGATAGTATCAAGCCAATCAACAGTAGTAGTCGAGGAATGAAGTCAAACAGATAAACAGATAGGCAATGACTTCACGAAGACAAACTTAAACTAAAGGATGGGAAGGGATAGAACCAGTCGCTTGTTGAAGACACATGATTTGTTGGACCAGTTCCAGTTGCTGTGACAACTGTACGTCTGGTTAGGGAGGCTGAGATTCAACTCAGAAGACCGTGTCTTCACCTTATTCCCCTTGAGTTAAGGACACCCAGTCCTCGCCCAATCACTCTGGTAAGTCTTCAAGGTAGACTTCCAAACCTTCACAGACTTCATTCACCGGCAATCCACAATGACTCTTGGATGCTCAGAATGCGACACCTAACTGGCTGGAGGATTCACAGTCCTCAAGTGTAATAAGTCTTCAGGTCACACAGATAGAAAGAGTTCAGTGATGCCTAACACTCTTTGGCTGTGGGTGTTTGGGCTTTGTCCTTGCAAGGATTTCTCTCTCTCAAAGGCTTCGAGGTGGGTTGCTCTCAAACGACAAAAGCCGTGCACAAACTCTGAGCAGCCACCCATTTATGGTGTAGGGGGTGGGCTATTTATAGCCACTAGGCAACCCGACCTGATTTGTCCAAAATGACCCCTGGTCACTAAGGAACTGACACGTGTTCCAACGGTCAGATTTCAAACACACACGGCAACTTTACTTGGCCTACAAGCAAAGCTGACTCGTCCAGCTCTGGATACGATTTTCTCTCATTGTCTTAGCTCGAAGACATAGGATTTGGGTTGAGCATCACTTCAGTCACTCTGACTTAGTTCACTTAGACCCCACTTAACAGTACGGTGGTTCCTATGACTCAACAAAGAAGAAAAGGAAACAACGAAACCACACAGTCTTCGCGCTCCATAGTCTTCACGCAATGTCTTCTCATGTCATAGTCTTCAATATGAATATCTTCTCATACCACTATTGTCTTGAATGTCTTCATACATTTTTAGGGGTCATCTCCGGTAGGTAAACTGAATCAATGAGGGACACTACCTGTGTTATCCTGCAATTCTCACAAACGCATTAGTCCCTCAACCAACTTTGTCGTCAATACTCCAAAACCAACTAGGGGTGGCACTAGATGCACTTACAAACTCATAGGGCGTCATGAACCCGAGGATTCTTTCCACATAATACAGGGGGCCAGTGCTGATGGTGTTGGTCCCAAACTAGAGTCGTGTGCAGCTTCCCCCGGGGAAACTCAGGTCTCGGTTGCTGTAGGCTGTGCTCATCCGGACGTGGCCTGAGACAAGATACACGCGGCTACTATCAGGGTGTCGGCACGCCGGGAGGTCTTGCTGGATTTGTTTTACCATTGTCGAAATGTCTTGTGCACCGGGATCCTGAGTCTGATCGGATGTCCCGAGATGGATGATTATCTCCGCGGATTGTGAGCTTGTCATGGGCTAAGTTGGGACACCCCCGTAGGGTTTAAACTTTCGAGAGCCATGCCCGTGGTTATGTGGCAGATGGGAATTTTTAATGTCCGTTTGTAGAGAACTTGACACGAGATTCAAATTAAAATACACCAACCATGTGCGTAACCGTGACAGCCTCTTTTTGAGTGGGTCGAGAAGAGAACACGACGGGGTTATGTTTGAACATAAGTAGTCCAGGATCACTTCTTGATCATTACTAGTTTGCGACTTTTTGAGTAGCTTCTCATCTTACTCTTGTACTCATAAGTTAGCCACCATATCTTTCTTAGTCGCTTGCTGCAACCTCACCACTTATCCATTCCATACCCATTAAGCTTTGCTAGTGTTGATACCCATGGTAATGGGATTGCTGAGTCCTCGTGGCTCACACATCACTACAACAATAGTTGCAAGTACAGGTAATGCCATGATCATGACGTGAGAGCGATGTTTACTTGTTTTGGAGTTCTGCTTCTGCTTCTTCTTCATTCAGGGGATAGGTTCCTGGTCGGCAGCCTAGGCTAGTAGGGTGGGTGTCGTTTGAGTTTCTGTTTGTGTTTCATCCATAGTCGGATGTTGCTTTTATGTATAGTGTTGTTGTATTCATGTGGCATTGTATGCCGTTTGTGTGTATCCCCATCTATTATGTAATGGTACGATGTAATGATATCCAGGTTGCAAAAGCGTCTCAATATGCAGCTCTATCCTTGGTGGTACCCTCGAGTTCCTCTCGAATAGGATCGCATATTGGGCGTGACAGGTACCAACCTAGTCGGCCCACAGTCCTCGGACCGAGCTTATGGGCCCTCATTATCATAAGGAAGGACTCCGGAAGCCCCGTACCTCGACGTGATCAACACAACTTCTACCGATGACTTGACGTGTACGACTAGGACATCTTCGCCCGCCGCCATGTGCATCCTTAGATCCGCAACCGATCATGTAACCCTAGGTACCCCTTTGGCGTGTATATAAGCCAAGGGATTTAGCCTGTAGAGGGGATCCAATCATAATCACATCCTCCTAGCCTTAGGGTTAGAACATAACTTACGACCTCGAGGTAGATCAAACTTGTACTCGATACACAACCATAAATACAATCCAAGCATGACGTAGGGTATTACCTCTTTCAGAGGGCCTGAACCCGGGTAAATACTATCTCCTTCGTCCCTTGTTACCCACTGATCCGAGATCCACATCTCAGGACCCACTACCTCGCGGTCTGCTGGTTTTACCACTGACATTGGTGCTTTCATTGGAGTTTCGGTGTGTGAGAAAAAAAGAATCAACGACTAATCTGCGGATCAACTACAATGCTGGCCAGGACGACATCTTTGTCCCTGGCTAACTATTCGTGTTCAGCGGCATGGTTATTGACACCAACTCAACGGGCCATCTAGCACCCGTCGAGAACTTCTCCCCGGACCAGGTGGTCACTTTTGGAAGCTTAGAGTACACCGCGAACCATGTCTATTGGTGTATATGCATGAAGAAACTCCATGCAGATGGATCATTTGAACTCACTTGAGACATGCAAATCATACCACATGGGCAAGATGACTGAAAGCCTCGTTTTAGTAAGACAGAACAAGATAGCAACTCGTTGGAAGTAACACATTTTGATGTGTGCAGTCCAATGAGTGCTGAGGCATGCAGTGAATATCGTTATGTTCTTACTTCACAGATGATTCGAGGAGATGTTGAGAATATTTCTTGATGAAACACAAGTCTGAATTATTGAATGGTTCAAGTAATTTCAGAGTGAAGTAGAAGATCATTGTGACAAGAGGATAAAATGTCTATGATATGATCATAGAGATGAATATCTGAGTTACGAGTTTTGGCACGCAATTAAGACATTGTGGAAATTGTTTTACAATTAATACCGCCTGGAACACCATAGTGTGATGGTGTGTCCGAACGTCATAGTTGCACCCTATTGGATATGGTGGGTACCATGATGTCTCTTATCAAATTACCACTGTCATTCATGGGTTAGGCATTAGAGACAACCACATTCACTTTAAATAGGGCACCACGTAATTCCGTTGAGATGACACCATATGAACTATGGTTTAGAGAAACCTAAGCTGTCATTTCTTAAAGGTTTGGGGCTGCGACGCTTATGTGAAAAAGTTTCAGCTTGATAAGCTCGAACCCAAAGCGGACAAAATGCATCTTCATAGGACACCCAAAACAGTTGGGTATACCTCCTGTCTCAGATCCGAAAGCAATAAGGGATTGTTTCTAGAATCAGGTCCTTTCTCGAGGCAAAGTTTCTCTCGAAAGAATTGAGTGGGAGGATGGTGAAAACTTGATGAGGTTATTGAACCGTCTCTTCAACTAGTGTGTGGCAGGGCACAGGAAGTTGTTCCTGTGGCACCTACACCAGTTGAAGTGGAAGCTTATGATATTGATCATGAAACTTCGGATCAAGTCACTACCAAACCTCGTGGGATGACAAGGATACGTACTACTTCAGAGTGGTACGTAATCCTGTCTTGAAGGTCATGTTGCTAGACAACAATGAACCTACGAGCTATGGAGAAGCGATGGTGGGCCCATATTCCGACGAATGGTTAGAAACCATGAAATCCGAGATAGGATCCATGTATCAGAACAAAGCATGGACTTTGGTGGACTTGCCCGATGATCGGCAAGCCATTGAGATAAATGGATCTTTAAGAAGAAGACGAACGTGGACGGTAATGTCACCGTCCATGAAGCTCGACTTGTGGCGAAGAGTTTTTTCACAAGTTCAAGGAGTTGACTACGATGAGATTTTCTCATCCGTAGCGATGCTTAAAGTCCGTCGGAATCACGTTAGCACAAGCTGCATTTATGAAATCTGGCAGATGGATGTCAAAACGAGTTTCCTTACCAGTCGTAAGGAAAGGTTGTATGCGATACAATCAGAAAGGTTTTGTCGATCCCAAGGATGCTAAAAGGTATGCTGGCTCCAGCGATCCTTCTAAGGACTGGAGTAAGCATCTCGGAGTTGGAATGTACGCTTTGATAAGATGATCAAAGATTTTGGGTCTATACAAAGTTTATGAGAAACTTGTATTTCCAAAGAAGTGAGTGGGAGCACTATAGAATTTCTGATGAGTATATGTTGTTGACATATTGTTGATCAGAAATGACGTAGAATTTCTGGAAAGCATATAGGGTTATTTTGAAAGTGTTTTTCAATGGATAGCCTGGATTAAGCTGCTTGAGCATTGAGCATCAAGATCTATAAGGATAGATCAAAAACGCTTAATGGTACTTTCAAATGAGCACATACCTTGACATGATCTTGAAGGTGTTCAAGATGGACCAGTCAAAGAAGGAGTTCTTGCCTGAGTTGTAAGGTACGAAGTTAAGACTTAAAGCTCGACCACGGCAGAATAGAGAGAAAGGACGAAGGTCGTCCCCTATGCCTAAGACGTAGGCTCTTCAGTATGCTATGCTGTGTACCGCACCTGAAGAGTGCCTTGCCATGAGTCAGTCAAGGGGTACAAGAGTGATCCATGAATGGATCACAGGACAGCGGTCAAAGTTATCCTTAGTAACTAGTGGACTAAGAAATTTTCTCGATTATGGAGGTGGTAAAAGAGTTCGTCATAAAGGGTTACGTCGATGCAAGCTTGACACCTATCCGGATAGCTCTGAGTAGAGATACCGGATACGTATAATGGAGCAACAATTTAGAATAGCTCCAAGTAGAACAGTTATTTGGAATAGCTCCAAATAGAACGTGGGAGCTACATCTAGGAGATGACATAGAGATTTGTAAAGCACACACGGATCTGAAAGGTTCAGACCCGTTGACTAAAACCTCTCTCACAAGAAGAACATGACCAAACCCCAGATCTCATTGAGTCTTGATCACATAATGATGTGAACTAGTTTAGTGACACTAGTAAACTCTTTGGATGTTGGTCACATGGTGATGTGACCTGTCAGTGTTAATCACATGGTGATGTGAACTAGATTATTGACTCTAGTGCAAGTGGGAGACTGTTGGAAATATGCCCTAGAGGCAATAATAAAAGTGTTATTATTATATTTCTTTGTTCATGATAATAGTCTTTTATTCATGCTATAACTATATTATCCGGAAATCGTAATACACGTGTGAATACATAGACCACAATATGTCCCTAGTGAGCCTCTAGTTGACTAGCTCGTTGTGATCAACAGATAGTCATGGTTTCCTGGCTATGGACATTGGATGTCGTTGATAACGGGATCACATCATTAGGAGAATGATGTGATGGACAAGACCCAATCCTAAGCCTAGCACAAAGATCGTGTAGTTCGTATGCTAAAGCTTTTCTAATGTCAAGTATCTTTTCCTTAGACCATGAGATTGTGCAACTCCCGGATACCGTAGGAATGCTTTGGGTGTACCAAACGTCACAACGTAACTGGGTGGCTATAAAGGTGCATTACAGGTATCTCCGAAAGTGTTTGTTGGGTTGGCACGAATCGAGACTGGGATTTGTCACTCCGTGTAAACGGAGAGGTATCTCTGGGCCCACTCGGTAGGACATCATCATAATGTGCACAATGTGACCAAGGGGTTGATCACGGGATGATGTGTTATGGAACGAGTAAAGAGACTTGCCGGTAACGAGATTGAACAAGGTATCGGTATACAGACGATCGAATCTCGGGCAAGTAAAATACCGCTAGACAAAGGGAATTGTATACGGGATCGATTGAGTCCTTGACATCATGGTTCATCTGATGAGATCATCATGGAACATGTGGGAGCCAACATGGGTATCCAGATCCCTCTGTTGGTTATTGACCGGAGAACGTCTCGGTCATGTCTGCATGTCTCCCGAACCCGTAGGGTCTACACACTTAAGGTTCGATGACGCTAGGGTTATAAAGGAAGCTTGTATGTGGTTACTGAATGTTGTTCGGAGTCCCGGATGAGATCCCGGACATCACGAGGAGTTCCGGAATGGTCCGGAGGTAAAGATTTATATATGGGAAGTCCTGTTTTGGTCACCGGAAAAGTTTCGGGCGATATCGGTATTGTACCGGGACCACCGGGAGGGTCCCGGGGGTCCACCAAGTGGGGCCACCTGCCCCAGAAGGTTGCGTGGGCCAAGTGTGGGAGGGGACCAGCCCCTAGGAGGGCTGGTGCGCCCCCCACAAGGGGGCCAAGGCACAAGGGAGAGTGGGAGGGGGCAAACCCTAGTCCAGATGGGCCTTAAGGCCCATATTGGTGCGCCTCCCTCTCCTCCCCCCTCTTGGCCGCCTCCCCTTTGCCATCTAGGGCTGGCCGCACCCCTTGGGGGTGGGAAACCCTATAGGGGGCGCAGCCCCCCCTTCCCCCTATATATAGATGAGGTTTGGGGCTGCCATACACATGAGAAATTCTCCCTCTTGGTGCAGCCCTGCCTCTCCTCCTCCTCCTCTCCCGTGGTGCTTGGTGAAGCCCTGCTGGATTGCCACACTCCTCCACCACCACCACGCCGTTGTGCTGCTGTTGGATGGAGTCTTCCTCAACCTCTCCCTCTCTCCTTGCTGGATCAAGGCGTGGGAGACGTCACCGGGCTGTACGTGTGTTGAACGCGGAGGTGCCGTACGTTCGGCACTTGATCATCGGTGATTTGAATCACGACGAGTACGACTCCATCAACCCCGTTCACTTGAATGCTTCCGCTTAGCGATCTACAAGGGTATGTAGATGCACTCTCTTTCTACTCGTTGCTGGTCTCTCCATAGATAGATCTTGGTGACACGCAGGAAAATTTTGAATTTCTGCTACATTCCCCAACACCTCTCTCTCCTTCCCTCTCCTCTCCTACTCCAACGAGGGGGGGAGTCCTACTCCTGGTTGGAGTAGGACTCCTCATGGGGCGCGCCAAGGGTGGCCTGCCCCCTCCCCCTCCTCCACTCCTTTATATGGAGGGAGGCACCCCCTAGAGACACAACAATTGATCCTTGAGATCTCTTAGCCGTGTGTGGTGCCCCCCTCCACCATTGTCCACCTCGATAATATCATAGTGGTGCTTAGGCGAAGCCCTGCGTCGGTAGAACATCATCATTGTCACCACGCCATTGTGCTGACGGAACTCTCCCTCAAAGCTCGGCTGGATCGGAGTTTGAGGGACGTCATCGAGCTGAAGGTGTGCTAAACTCGGAGGTGCCGTGCGTTCGGTGCTTGATCGGTCGGATCGTGAAGACGTACGACTACATCAACCGCGTTGTGCTAACGCTTCCGCTTTTGGTCTATGAGGGTACATGGACACACTCTCCCCTCTCGTTGCTATGCATCACCATGATCTTGCATGTGCATAGGATTTTTTTTGAAATTACTACGTTCCCCAATAGTGGCATCCAAGCCAGGTCGGATCGTGAAGATGTTATATGCACGAGTAGAACACAAGTGAGTTGTGGGCGATACAAGTCATACTGCTTACCAGCATGTCACACTTTGGTTCGGTGGTATTGTTGGATGAAGCGGCCTGGACCGACATTACGCGTACGCTTACGCGAGACTGGTTTTACTGTCGTGCTTTGCACACAGGTGACTAGTGGGTGTCAGTTTGTCCAACTTTATTTGAACCGAGTGTGGCTACGCCTGGTCCTTGAGAAGGTTAAAACATCACTAACTTGACGAACTATCGTTGTGGTTTTGATGCGTAGGTAAGAACGGTTCTTGCTCAGCCCATAGCAGCCACGTAAAACTTGCAACAACAAAGTAGAGGACGTCTAACTTGTTTTTGCAGGGCATGTTGTGATGTGATATGGTCAAGGCATGATGCTATATTTTATTGTATGAGATGATCATGTTTTGTAACCGAGTTATCGGCAACTGGCAGGAGCCATATGGTTGTCGCTTTATTGTATGCAATGCAATCGCCCTGTAATTGCTTTACTTTATCACTAAGCGATAGAGATAGTCATAGAAGCAATAGTTGGCGAGATGACAACGATGCTACGATGGAGACCAAGGTGTCGTGCCGGTGACGATGGTGATCATGACGGTGCTTCGGAGATGGAGATCACAAGCACAAGATGATGATGACCATATCATATCACTTATATTGATTGCATCTGATGTTTATCTTTTATGCATCTTATCTTGCTTTGATTGACGGTAGCAATCTAAGATGATCTCTCACTAAATTTCAAGATAAAAGTGTTCTCCCCGAGTATGCACCGTTGCCAAAGTTCGTCGTGCCCAGACACCACGTGATGATCGGGTGTGATAAGCTCTACGTCCATCTACAACTTGATGAGCCTAGCATATGCAGATATGGCCTCGGAACACTGAGACCGAAAGGTCGAGCGTGAATCATATAGTAGATATGATCAACATAGTAATGTTCACCATTGAAATCTACTCGATTTCACGTGATGATCGGTTATGGTTTAGTTGATTTGGATCACGTGATCACTTAGATGATTAGAGGGATGTCTATCTAAGTGGGAGTTCTTAAGTAATATGATTAATTGAACTTTAATTCATCATGAACTTAGTCCTCATCGTATTTTGCAAATATGTTGTAGATCAATAGCTCGTGTTGTTGCTTCCCTATGTTTATTTTTGATATGTTACTAGAGAAAAACTATGTTGAAAAATGTTTGTAGCAATGATGCAGATTGGATCCATGATCTGAGGTTTATCCTCATTACTGCACAGAAGAATTATGTCCTTGATGCACCGCTAGGTGACAGACCTATTGCAGGAGCAGATGCAGACGTTATGAACGTTTGTCCAGCTTAATATGATGACTACTTGATAGTTTAGTGCACCATGCTTAACTGCTTAGAATCCGGACTTCAAAGACGTTTTGAACGTCATGAACCATATGAGATGTTCCAGGAGTTGAAGTTAATATTTCAAGCAAATACCTGAGTTAAGAGATTGAAGTCTCCAACAAGTTCTATAGCTAAAAGATGGAGGAGAATTGCTCAACTAGTGAGCATGTGCTCAGATTGTCTGGGTACTACAATCGCTTGAATCAAGTGGGAGTTATTCTTCCAGATAAGATAGTGATTGACAGAGTTCTCTAGGCACCATCACCAAGTTACTGGAACTTCATGATGAACTATAGTATGCATGGGATAACAAAAACGATTCCTGAGCTCTTCATGATGTTCAAATGAACGTAGGTAGAAATCAAGAAAGAGCATCAATTGTTGATGATTGACAAGAACAATAGTTTCAAGAAAAGCGCGAAGGGAAGGAAAGGGAACTTCAAGTAGAATGGAAAGCAAGTTGTCACTCCCGTGAAGAAGCCCAAAGCCGGACCAAAGCCTGAAACTGAGTGCTTCTACTGCAAAGGAAATGGTCACTGGAAGCGAAAATACCCTGAATATTTGGTGGATAAGTAGGATGGCAAAGTGAACAAGGGTATATTTGATATACAGGTTATTGATGTGTACTTTACTAGTGTTTATCGTAGCCCCTGAGTATTTGATACTTGTTCCGTTGCTAAAAATTAGTAAATCGAAATAGGAGTTACAGAATAAACAGAGACTAGTTGAGGGTGAAGTGACAATGTTTGTTGGAAGTAGTTCCAAGATTGATATGATCATCATCGCACTCTCCCTATACTTTCGGGATTTGTGTTAAACCTAAATAAATTTTATTTGGCGTTTGTGTTGAGCATGAATATGATTTGATCATGTTTATTGCAATATGGTTATTCATTTAAAATCAAAGATTGTTCTGTTTACATGAATAAAACCTTCAATGGTCATAGACCCAATGAAAATAGTTTTTTGGATCTCGATCGTAGTGATACACATATTCATAATATTGATGCCAAAAGATGCAAAGTTAATAATGATAGTGCAACTTATTTGTGGCACTGCCATTTGGGTCATATCGGTGTAAAGCGGATGAAGAAACTCCATTAAGATGAATTTTTTGGAATCATTTGGTTATGAATCATTTGATGCTTGTGAACCGTGCCTTTTGGGCAAGATGACTAAAACTCCGTTCTCCGGAACAATGGAACGAGCTACTGACTTGTTGGAAATAATACATACCGATGTATGCGGTCCAATGAGTGTTGATGCTCGTGGCGGGTATCGTTATTTTCTGACCTTCACAGATGATTTGAGCAGATATGAGTATATCTAGTTAATGAAGCACAAGTTTGAAACATTTGAAAAGTTCAAAGAATTTCAGAATGAAGTGGAGAATCATCATAACAAGAAAATAAAGTTTCTACAATCTGATCGTAGAGAAGAATATTTGAGTTACGAGTTTGGCCTTCATATAAAACAGTGTGGAATAGTTTCACAGCTCACGCCACCTGGAACACCACAGCGTTATGGTGTGTCCGAACGTCATAACCGCACTTTATTGGATATGGTGCGATCTATGATGTCTCTTACCGATTTACCACTATCATTTTTGGGTTATGCATTAGAGACAGCTGCATTCACTTTAAATAGGGCACCATCAAAATCCGTTGAGACGACGCCTTATGAACTGTGGTTTGGCAGGAAACCAAAGTTGTCGTTTCTTAAAGTTTGGGGCTGCGATGCTTATGTGAAAAAGTTTTCAACCTGATAAGCTCGAACCCAAATCGGAGAAGTGCATCTTCATAGAATACCCAAAGGAAACTGTTGGGTACACCTTCTATCATAGATCCAAAGGCAAGACATTCGTTGCTAAGATGGATCCTTTCTAGAGAAGGAGTTTCTCTTGAAAGAAGTGAGTGGGAGGAAAGTAGAACTTGATGAGGTAATTGTACCTTCTCCCGAATTGGAAAGTAGTTCATCATAGAAATCAGTTCCAGTGATTCCTACACTAATTAGTGAGGAAGCTAATGATGATGATCATGAAACTTCAGATCAAGTTACTACCAAACCTCGTAGGTCAACCAGAGTAAGATCCGCACCAGAGTGGTACGGTAATCCTGTTCTGGGGGTCTTGTTACTTGACCATGACAAACCTACGAACTATGAGGAAGCGATGATGAGCCCAGATTCTGCGAAATGGCTTAAGGCTATGTAATCTGAGATGGGATTCATGTATGAGAACAAAGTGTGGACTTTGGTTGACTTGTCCGATGATCAGCAAGCCATAGAAAATAAATGGATCTTCAAGAGAGAAGACGGACACTGATAGTAGTGTTAGTATCTACAAAGCTAGACTTGTCGAAAAGGGTTTTTGACAAAGTTCAAGGTGTTGAATACAATGAGATTGTCTCACTCGTATCAATGCTTAAAAGTCTGTCGGAATCATGTTAGCAATTGCCGCATTTTATGAAATTTGCAAATGGATGTCAAAACTACATTCCTTAATGGATTTCTTAAAGAAGAGTTGTATATGATGCAACAAGAAGGTTTTGTCAATCCTAAAGGTGCTAACAAAATGTGCAAGCTCAATCAATCCATCTATGGACTAGTGCAAGTATCTCGGAGTTGAAATATACGTTTTGATGAGTTGATCAAAGCATATGGTTTCATACAGATTTTTCGAGTAGACCTATATTTACAAGAAAGTGAGTGGGAGCTCTGTAGCATTTCTAAAACTATATGTAGATGACATTTTGTTATTGGAAATGATATATAAATTCTGGATAGCATAAAAGGATACTTGAATAAGAGATTTTCAAAGAAAGACTTTGGTGAAGCTGCTTACACATTGAGCATCAAGATCTATAGAGATAGATCAAGACGCTTGATAAGATTTTTCAATGAGAACATACCTTGATAAGTTTTTCAAGTAGTTCAAAATGGAATAATCAAAGAAGGAGTTCTTGCCTGTGTTGCAAAGGTGTGAAATTGAGTAAGACTCAAATCCCGACCACGGCAGAAAATAGAAAGAGAATGGAAGTCATTCCCTATGCCTCAGTCATAGGTTCTATAAAGTATGCTATGTTGTGTACAAGACCTATTGTATACCTTGCTCTGAGTTTGGCAAGGGAGTACAATTTTTGATCCAGGAGTAGATCACTGGACAGTGGTCAAGAATATCCTTAGTGAGGACTAAGTAGATGTTTCTCGATTATGGAGGTGATAAAAGAGTTCATCATAAAGAGTTACATCGATGCAAGCTTTTACACTGATCCAGATGACTCTAAGTCTCAATCTGGATACATATTGAAATTGAGAGAAATTAGCTAGAGTAGCTTCATGCAGAGCATTGTAGACATAGAATATTTGCAAAATACATACGACACTGAATGTGACAGACCCGATGACTAAACTTCTCTCACGAGAAAAACATGATCATACCTTAGTACTCTTTGGGTGTTAATCACATAGCGATGTGAACTAGATTATTTACTCTAGTAAACCCTTTGGGTGTTGGTCACATGACGATGTGAACTATGGGTGTTAATCACATAGAGATGTGAATATTGGTGTTAAATCACATGATGATGTGAACTAGATTATTGACTCTAGTGCAAGTGGAATACTGAAGGAAATATGCCCTAGAGGCAATAATAAAGTTTTTATTTATTTCCTTATTTCATGATAAATGTTTATTATTCATGCTAGAATTGTATTAACCGGAAACATAATACATGTGTGAATACATAGACAAACATAGTGTCACTAGTATGCCTCTACTTGACTAGCTCGTTAATCAAAGATGGTTAAGTTTCCTAACCATAGACATGAGTTGTCATTTGATTAACGGGATCACATCATTAGGAGAATAATGTGATTGACTTGACCCATTCCGGTAGCTTAGCACTTGATCGTTTAGTATGTTGCTATTGTTTTTTCATGACTTATACATGTTCCTATAACTATGAGATTATGCAGCTCCCGTTTACCGGAGGAACACTTTCTGTGCTACCAAACGTCACAACGTAACTGGGTGATTATAAAGGTGCTCTACGGGTGTCTCAGAAGGTACTTGTTGGGTTGGCGCGTTTCGAGATTAGGATTTGTCACTCCGATTGTCGGAGAGGTATCTCTGGGCCCACTCGGTAATGCACATCACTATAAGCCTTGCAAGCATTGTAACTAATGAGTTAGTTACAGGATGATGTAGTACGGATCGAGTAAAGAGACTTTCCGGTAACGAGATTGAACTAGGTATTGAGATAACGACGATCGAATCTCAGGCAAGTAGCATACTGATGAAAAAGGGAACAACGTATGTTGTTATGCGGTTTGACCGATAAAGATCTTCGTAGAATATGTGGGAGCCAATATGAGCATCCAGGTTCCGCTATTGGTTATTGACCGGAGACGTGTCTCGGTCATGTCTACATAGTTCTCGAACCCGTAGGGTCCGCACGCTTAATGTTTGATGACGGTTATATTATGAGTTTATGTGTTTTGATGTATCGAACGTAGTTCGGAGTCCCGGATGTGATCACGGACATGACGAGGAGTCTCGAAATTGTCGAGACATGAAGATTGATATATTGGACGACTATATTCGGACATCGGAATGGTTCCGGGGGTTATCGGATATATACCTGAGTACCGGGGGGTTACCGGAACCCCCCGGAGGTTAATGGGCCTCATGGGCCCAAGTGGTGGAAGAGGAGAGGTGGCCAAAGGGGCAGCCGCGCGCCCCTCCCCCCAGGCCCGAATTGGACAAGGAGGGGGGGGGGGAGCAGCGCCCCCCTTTCCTTTCCCCTCTGTCTCCTTCCCTCTCCTCTCCTACTCCAACAAGGAAGAGGGGGAGTCCTACTCCCGGTGGGAGTAGGACTCCACATGGGGCATGCCAAGGGTGGCTGTCCCCCTCCCCCTCCTCCACTCCTTTATATACGGGGAGGGAGGCACCCCCTAGAGACACAACAATTGATCCTTGAGATCTCTTAGCCGTGTGCGGTGCCCCCCTCCACCATTGTCCACCTCGATAATATCGCAGTGGTGCTTAGGCGAAGCCCTGCGTTGGTAGAACATCATCATCGTCACCACGCCGTCGTGCTGACGGAACTCTCCCTCAAAGCTCGGCTGGATCGGAGTTCGAGGGATGTCATCGAGCTAAACGTGTGCTAAACTCGGAGGTGCCGTGCGTTTGGTGCTTGATCGGTCGGATCGTGAAGACGTACGACTACATCAACCGCATTGTGCTAACGCTTCCGCTTTCGGTCACGAGGGTACGTGGACACACTCTCCTCTCTCATTGCTATGCATCACCATGATCTTGCGTGTGCGTAGGAATTTTTTTAAAATTACTATGTTCGCCAACAGGACACACCTAAGAACCCATCAAGGCGTCGGCGCAAACGCGCGAAAGGTACCAAAAGGGCCCCCGGCGGGCGCGACACCATTGCCACTGACAACAGCGCAGCGGCCGACAAAGCTGAAAACCAGGGAGAGAACATCCAAGCCTCCCCATGACAACAAAACAGCTCCGTGGGAGTCCCTGAAGATGAGGACCCCAATGATCTATTCGACGGGGCCGAAAATTATTATTTACCATAATCAAAGGAGGATGTAAGCCTCGGAACCAAGGACTATGTAGTCCCCGAGGACCCTTTTGAGCAAGAATAGTTCAGACGGCGCCTTTTAGCCACTGCCAGGAGTATGAAGAGGAAGCAACAATAACCGCAAGCCAATCAAAATGCACTGAATGACAAGTGGCTAGAAATCCTCTAGACCAAGCAAGATCTTGAAGAACAATGCCATACCGCGCCTAAATCTTACCAACGCAGGCGTGTGGTGCCAGAATTGAATGAAGAGGTAACTGATAATGTGCTCTTAACACGTGGTCGGGCTGATCAACCTGATCGACCCCCTAAAGGGCGCGACAGGCTAACAAGGGAAAATATACATGCCCAAACAGTGACACGACGTCATGACAAGGATCCTGTTGAATACTGCTACTTGTGAGATGCGTTGGGATTTCCTCGAAGAGGAGAGGATAATGCAATACTATAGAGATAAATATTTCCCTTGGTACTGAAGAGGAGAGGATACTGCTACTTGTGAGCTGCGTTGTCAATTCCCTCTGCGATTATTTACAAGAATCAAATCTTATAGTGATAGATAGATAAATAAAAACACAAAAATAAAATAACGATAAATAAATTGTAGCAAGTTAGTTTTGGATTTTATATATGATAAAGGTAGACCCAGGGCCATAGTTTTCACTAGAGGCTTCTCTCTCGAACAAAAAGCATACAGTGGGTAAACAAATTACTGTTGGGCAACTGATAGAAAAGCAGATAGTTATGATGATATTCAAGGCAATGATCATGTACATAGGCATCATGTCCGAGATAAGTAGACCGACTCATGTGTGCATCTACTACTATCACTCCACCCATCGATCGCTATCCAGCATGCATCCAGGGTATTAAGTCCATGAAAAACAGAGTAATGCCTTAAGCAAGATGACATGATGTAGACAAAGTAAACCCAAGCAATTTGAATAAACTCCATCATTTTCACATTAATGGAAACAATACAAATACGTGTCATGCCCCCTTCTGTCACTGGGATTGAGCACCGCAAGACTGAACCCATTACAAAGCACCTCCCCCATTGCATAATAAATCAATCTAGTTGGCCAAACTAAATGGATAGATCAGAGAGAAATACAAAGCTATAATAATCATGCATAAAAGAATTCAGAGAAGACTCTATTAATATTCATGAATAATCTGATCAGAAACCCACAATTCATCAGATCCCAACAACACAACGCAAAACAAGATTACGTCTGATAGATCCCCAAGCCCATCGAGGAGAACATTGTATTGAAGATCAAAGAGAGAGAAGAAGCCATCTAGCTACTCGCTATGGACCCATGGGTCTATGGTAAACTACTCACACACCATCGGAAGGGCAACAAGGTTGATGTGGAAGCCCTCCGTGATCAATTCCCCCTTCGGCTGGGTGCCAGAAAGCCTTCAGATGGGATAGCGAAAGAACAAAAACTTGCAGCCGCGAAAAAAGTATTTTGACTATTTCTTTGATGTATTGGGAATACTTGGGAATTTACAGAGGTGGAATTAGGTCAAGAGGTGCCATGAGGGGCGCACAATCTTGGAGGGCGCGCCTACCCCCTGGGGCGCCCCCCGAGCTTGCCGCTCCCTCATGGCTCTTCAGGTCTTCCCTCAAACCTTGTAGGGTCCCTTCTGGTCCAGAAAAATTAATCCAAAGTTTTTTCTCCATTTGGACTCAGTTTTTATTGATTTTCTGAAAAAAAAGCAATAGCTGGCACTGGGCACTGGGTTAATAAGTCAGTCCCCAAAAATGATATATAATTGCATATAAAACATCCAAGATTGATACTATAATAGCATGGAATAATAAAAAATTATAGATACGTTGGAGACGTATCAAGCATCTCCAAGCTTAATTCCTGCCCATCCTCGAGTAGGAAAATGATAAAAACAATTTTTTTAATGTGGCATGCTACCTAGCATGCCTATCATGTAATCTTTCTTTTATGATATGAATATTTATATCTGAATGATTCAAAGCAATAGTCTATAATTTAACGTAAAGACATTAATACTCACGCATACCAACAAACAATCGTGCCTTTCAAAATATAAATGCTAAAGAATACTATCCCTACAAGATCATATATCGTTGTCATGCTCCATCTTCTTAACATAAAGTATAAATCATGCACTACCCCGGTGTCAGCCAAACAATTGGTTCGTACTTTTTAATGCGCTTCAGATTTTTCAACCCCCACGCAATACATGAGCGCAAGCCATGGATAGAGGACTATGGGTGGAATAGAATATGGTGGTAGATATTTTTTGCGAACATTTAAAACAACATGAGAGGCTCCTACTGTTGCTCCATTAAAATATATACAAAGTTTAGGTTACCAAATCGCTGCACTCAACAAAAAAGCACTATAAAATGTAGAATCATGGTATTCATAGTACCACAAAACCAATAACAATATTGCATGGTTTTCTCAACAAACTAAAAACTCTCACGCTAAACGCATTCCATGAACATTACTACAAGCAGCAGCAGCAGTGTGGTCAGCATGTAAGTCGTCCAATCGTATTCAAGAGAATTCCCGAGCCATGGCTATGGAGCCACCACAACATGTTAGTCAGCGTTTTGCCGTCGTCGTGTGACGCTAGTGCCCTCATCTATGCTAGCACCAACTCCTTATTGTAGACCCTCTACAAGGCGTACACGAACCTCTTCCACTCACTGCCAACGTCGTCCCTGGCCAACTCCGGCGTGGTGCAGCTCACCATCTCCTTGACTGTAAGACAATAAGTTTTGGGGAACCAGCACAACCCTCTAGGGGTGGCTTATCTCATTATATATAATGGTTGTGTTACAATATGTACCATATACGTACATAGGTACAGAAGCTATACATAGTCTAACACCCTCCCTCAATCTTAGCCACTTTCTAAAGAACTGAGAAGGGTAAGATTGCGCCTACAAGCCTCAAACTGTAGCACCGGTAAAGGCTTAGTGAAGATGTCTGCAAGTTGATCCTTAGATGAGATAAACTTGATCTGGAGTTGCTTCTGTGATACACGTTCCCGTACAAAGTGATAGTCAACTTCAATGTGTTTCATTCGGGCATGAAATACTGGATTTGCAGAAAGGTATGTAGCACCGACGTTATCACACCAAAGAATAGGAGGTTGTGGTTGAGACAAACCCAACTCCTGAAGCAAAGACTGCACTCAAATAATCTCTGTAGTAGCATTAGCCATAGCCTTGTACTCAGCTTCAGTACCGCTACGTGACACAGTAGCCTGTTTCCGAGCACTCCAGGCGATCAAATTAGAGCCAAAGAATACTGCATAACCCCCCATGGATCGCCTGTCATCTGGGCTACCAGCCCAATCTGCATCAGAGAAGGCCGAAAGGACCCGAGAGGAAGTCGGACGAATATGCATACCAAATGTCAGGGTGAACTGAACATAACGAAGAATGCGTTTAACAGCAGCCCAATGAGTATCTCTGGGAGCCTGAAGATACTGACAAACCCTGTTAACAGCATAAGAGATATCTGGTCTCGTGATCGTCAAGTACTGAAGTCCACCAACAATGCTCCTGTACTCTGTGGCATCCGCAAGAGACAAAAGCTCACCATCAACAGCTGTTATCTTGTCGGTAGACGACATGGGTGTGGTGGTCGGTTTGCACTTCAGCATGCCAGCTCTTTGTAACAACTCCAAGGAGTACTTCTTCTGCGTAAGGACAAGACCAGTAGCACAAGAAGTGACCTCAACTCCAAGAAAGTAGTGAAGCTTCCCAAGATCTTTGACCGCAAAATCAGCACCAAGAGAGCAGACAAGAGCATCAGCAGCATACTGAGAAGAGCTGACAAGGATAATATCATCGACATATACCAAAAGATACATAGTGACTTCTGGCTTCTGTAGAAGAAATAATGAAGTGTCAGCAGTAGACGGCACAAAACCATGAGCACGAAGGGCAGAGGCAAGGCGGGCATGCCAGGCACGAGGAGCTTGCATCAAACCATATAGTGCTTTGGAAAGACGACATATATAGTCAGGACGATCAGGATCAGAGAAACCAGGCGGCTGTTTCATATAAACCTCTTCCTCCAAAAATCCATGTAGAAAAGCATTCTGCACATCAAGTTGACGAAGTGACCAACCACGAGAAACAGCAATGGAGAGAAGAAGCCGAATAGTGGTAGGCTTGACGACAGGACTGAAGGTGTCGTCATAGTCAAGACCATGACGCTGCCGAAAACCGCGAGCAACAAGTCGCGCTTTGTAACGCTCAATAGATCCATCCGAATGCTTCTTCACTTTGAATACCCATTTTGAGTCAATAACATTTACCCGTGGTGGTGGAGGAACGAGAGTCCATGTCTTGTTACGAAGAAGAGCATGAAACTCCTGCTCCATAGCCTCTCGCCAATGTGGAATGCGCAGGGCAGCCTGATATGAGCGAGGCTCAGAAGATGGATCCGCAACAGCAGCAGCCAAACAAGCAGCCAACCAAGCAACCGTACTATCCTTACGTTCCTTAGGTTTGAAAATGCCACTGCGACTGCGTGTATGTGGCCGGGACACAGGAACCACCGAGGTCGACGGAGCAGCCTGCAACGGGCTGGAGGACGGCGATGTTGACGAGTCAGCCGGTGATGAGGAGCCAGTCACGGTAGCCTCGGACTCGGTTGGCGAAGAAGGCCGACCCACCGGCGAAACCGGCAGAGCAGACGAAGCAGCTGGCGACTCCGGCATCACAGACCGGGCCGATGGCGAGCTCGGCATAGTGGGCCGTGGCGCGGCCGGTGTCGTGGGCCGATCCGCTGATGAAGGCGACATGAGGACCTGAGCCGCGGGCGAAGACGGCGTGACGGGCCGAGCCGCAGGCGAAGACGGCGTGACGGGCCGAGCCGCGGGCGACTCGGCGGCCGCTGGCGAAACGGACCGAGCAGTGGAGATGCTCGGCGCGACGGGCTTGTCGGGTGACCATGCATGGGCACGCGAATCGATGCCATGCAACATAGGGCGATCGACGTGCCCACCAGAAGACGACGATGATGATGATGAATCCTCCAACAGCTCCAAACGAGCTCCACGTCCGGTTCCTGCACCATGGTTAGGTAACAGCAAAGGAGAGTATGCAACATCATCAAATTGGTCAGAAGCAACAGAGGATGAATGCAGGGATGGTGGTTCGACAGTGGACACAGGAAGGTTGGCAAAGGGAAAAACATGCTCATCAAACACGACGTCCCGAGATATATAGACGCGATTAGTGGGAACATGAAGACATTTGTAACCTTTATGAAGAGAGCTATAGCCAAGAAAAACACACTTCTTAGAACGAAACTCAAGCTTGCGCTTGTTATATGGACGAAGATGCGGCCAACAAGCACACCCAAATACCTTGAGAAAGGTATAATCAGGTTGTTCATTAAGGAGAACCTCAATGGGAGTCTTCATGTTTAAAACACGAGTAGGAGTACGGTTGATGAGAAAGCATGCAGTGGTGAAAGCATCACTCCAAAACCGAAACGGAACAGATGCATGGGCCAAAAGAGTAAGACCAGCTTCAACAATATGACGATGCTTACGTTCGACTGAACCATTCTGCTGATGTGTATGTGGACATGCTAAACGATGAGCTATCCCAAGCGACTGAAAGAAAGAGTTGAGGTTGCGATACTCGCCCCCCCAGTCTGACTGGACATGAACAATTTTGTGCTTGAGAAGACGTTCAACATGTTTTTGAAACTGAACAAAAATATCAAACACATCAGATTTGCGTTTAATAAGGTAAAGCCAGGTAAAGCGACTATAAGAATCAACGAAACTGATATAGTAATTATGACCACTGACAGAAGTCTGAGCAGGACCCCATACATCTGAAAACACAAGTTCTAAAGGATGTTTCACCTCACGACTGGACTCCGAAAAAGGAAGTTGATGACTCTTCCCCTGCTGACAAGCATCACACACTACTACATCTTTATTACTAGACAAACTAGGAAGCTCATGACGACGCAAAATATGACGGATAATAGGTGTGGCCGGGTGACCAAGACGAGCATGCCACTGTGACGGAGAGACTCGAACTCCACTGAAAACACGAGCGACACCAGGATGCTCCAGACGGTAGAGGCCCTGGCACAACCGCCCACTAAGAATAATGTCCCTCGTGCCCCGATCCTTAATAAAAAGATCAAAAGGGTGAAATTCACAAAGCACATTATTATCACGTGTGAGTTTAGGAACTGAAAGAAGATTACGGGTCACAGATGGAACTCGAAGAACATTGCGAAGCTGAAGACTCCTATTGGCATGTCTAGTGGGAAGAGATGCTTGACCAATATGAGAGATGTGCATACCTGCTCCATTGGCGGTGTGGATCTTGTCGGAGCCATGATAGGGTTCACGAGTGTGAAGCTTCCCCATCTCGCTGGTTAGATGCTCTGTCGCCCCAGAGTCCATGTACTAGTGTGGATCGATGGAGTAGGACTGAGTGTGTCCCTGTTTCTTCTGCGGCGCGGGACGATCAGCCATGGCGACCTGACGGGCATTGTTGCGTGTATCTTTGCCGTCATTGCCAAGAGCAAGGAAGCTTCGCTGGAAGCGCTTATGACACTTGGAGGCCCAGTGCCCATCGCGGCCACAAAGCTGACACACACGTGGACCGCCAGCCCCCGGTAAGGTCGCAGTAGGTGGGGGGGCCGAGGCGGGCGACGGTGGCAGCCCCAAGGGAGACCGGGGTGATGAAGAAGAGCGGCCACCCTTGGTGGCGGCGTTGGCCGAGAGGGAGCCAGTGCCCCTGGTGCGGCGAGTCTCGACCCGTTGGTCAGTGAGAAGGAGCCGAGAGAAAACCTCATGTGCCAGCATGGGTGTCGAGTTGCCCCGCTCGTTGATGATCTCGACTAAGGCATCATACTCCTCATCAAGACCATTGACAATAAACGAGTTGAACTCGGAGTCGGTGAGGGGCTGTCCAATGGAGGCCAATGTGTCGACGAGGCCCTTGACCTTGTTGTAGAACTCAGTGGCAGTGGAGTCAAGCTTCTGACACTCTCCAAGCTGACGACAGAGTGCAGAGACACGAGCCTGGGACTGCGCTGCAAAGGTGCGCTCAAGGATGGTCCAGGCCTCATGAGACGTCTTCGCGAAGACAACAAGGCCGGCAACTGCCGGCGAGAGCGACCCCTGGATGGAGGAGAGGTTCGCCTGGTCCTGCCCCGTCCAGACGCGATGGGCCGGATTGTAGACCGGACCGTGCATGCTGTCTACCAGCGCGGGTGGGCAGGGAAGCGATCCGTCGACGTAGCCTAGCAGGTAGTGACTCCCCAAGAGCGGGAGAACCTGCGCACGCCAGAAGATGTAGTTGTCGGCGGAGAGCTTGATGGTGATGAGATGACCGAAGTGAAACGGCGGCGGCGAAGACGATCCCATCGAGGAAGCTGCCTGGGGTGCAAACACCATGGAGGCAGCCGGAGGCACCGAAGTCGATGCGGGAGGAGGCGGGACCGCAGCCAGGGCGGGCGCCGCAAAGCTCGCGGCCGGTGCGGACGCTGCAAGGCCCGCGGCCGGGGCGGACGCCGCCAACCCCGCCAGCGGGGCAGTGTGATCCGCTTGCGGCAGGAGCGGCGGGACGACGCCTGCGGAGTCCGCAGCGGACGGCGGCGCCGCGGTATGGACCACGAGGTCACGCCCAAGCGAGGGCGCCGGCGGCGTGGAGAAGACGGAGCCGATGCTCCTTGTCCCGATCGAAGCCGGAACAGAGACGGCATCGAGCGGGAGGTTGAGCAGAGCCGCAAGAGAGGCCGGGAGGAAGCCCGCAGCAGTGGAACCGGTGGTGGCGGCGCTCGACATGGCGGCGGCGCGATCGGTGGCGCGGCGGCGGCGGTGAAGGCGGCGGCGGCTGCGGCGGCGGTGCGGGTATTAGGGTTTAGAAGCGGAAGCGATCGTAACCTAGCGTGATACCATGTAAGACAATAAGTTTTGGGGAACCAGCACAACCCTCTAGGGGTGGCTTATCTCATTATATATAATGGTTGTGTTACAATATGTACCATATACGTACATAGGTACAGAAGCTATACATACATAGTCTAAAATTGACAAACTGGCGTCCGGGAAGTAGGCCTCGCTGATGGGCCCAATCAATAGGAACTTGTGGACGAGGATAACGGCCATGGCACGGAGCTGGGTAGGGATGGTCGTCACCGCGAGCGATGAGGCAAGGCTGCAAGGCACAACGCGAGGGGCTCCGGGTGGGAGCCGCGGTTGGCGTTGGAGGTTGATATGGCCGTGGAGAGCAGCGCGTCCCACGCTGCCGGGTGACTCTCCAGCAGAGCCATGGCCGCGGCCTGCTCTTCCATGGACGACATCGGATCGGGCACGAGCCTTGTTTGCGGGAGGCGACGACTGATATGTGGGGGGAGACAGAGGAAGGGGATGGAGCGATGTGTGCTTCCCTTTCATCTACTACCTCCATCCTGGTTTATTAATCCCTATGTAATTTGTGCTAAATTTTGACCAAACACGTAACTGATAAAATGTTATTGCATGTCAAAAAAATTATATTGTTGGATTCATATTTAAAAATAGTTTTTAATGATATAATTTTTGGTAACATGCATGACCATTTTGTTAGTTCAATTTATGGTCAAAATTTGGCACAGGTTACATGATGAATTAACCTGATAATACTATCTGCTCATTGGAGTACCTGGTACATATAGAAATATTTTTTCTCCTGGTGACTGAATCATGTTTACCGAAATCATCAGCATAGTTCTTTCTGACTGCTAAATCCCTGGCAATCTTGAATTTGCAGAGCAATTCCTTGATTTCTTATAGATACAAATGTTTTGAGGGTCTGCACTCTCCATATTATTTTTACTAAATGACCCCTGAGAAACCTTATTTCGCTCACTAACCCCTCCCCCCCAAATTTATTTCATCGCCTGACCCCCCCTTCGCATCGGGCCATAAGGTGCATCACATGCACTTCGGTGTGCCGCCCGCCAAGGCGCTTTTGACCAGTCATGGTCCATGGTCGTCGGTCACGCTGCAGCGTGGCGCCGGCCTGATGCGCCACATGCTAAGGCGTCACCGCGGTTAGAATATCTAGACTGGTTGCAATGCCCAGAACTGTCGTGTCAGTACATCCACTTTCCTGCTTAGATGTTCTGATGTACAGCTGAAACACCTAAGTGGAAGGCGTTTTCACATGAATATGAACACGTCAGTAAATATGGCGTCTCCACTCCCTGACACGCCTTCTTGTTTGGCATTTCTACATCGTAAGTACGCCCTTGTGTATGGTGTGATTGTACACCGCCTTTGCCGCCTTTCAAATTGGCGTTTCAAATTGGTGTCGCCTTAGAATTCGGCGTTTCAAATTGGTGTCGCCTTAGAATTAGGCGTTTCACGTCAATTTGGCTGGTCATGCTGTTTGTCATGTCGTCGAGTGACGTGTCCTTTTTAGGGCGCCTTGGAATTTTCCATTTGAGATCCGCTCGCCCCACTCACCTCCCCCCCGAAACAAGTCGTCCCCTCCACAGCACCACACTCTTAGTTCAGCCGACCTCGTCGGCTCCTCTGGGTGTTCCCTACGGAAGCGGTGGCCCATTTAAGTAAGGCTTGTTGCCAGCAGCAGACCCCTCTTCCCTATGGCCCCTATTACCAACCTCGAACCTAACCCCAAATCCCCGTTGGTCGGATAGTCCGAGGGTGGAGACGACACAAAAGCTTCCAGATCTGGGAAAACCAGCAGGTAATCTTGTTACAAATCAACTTGAGAGGATGTATATCATTTGTTCATTAGGTAATAGGAGGGTACTAGCCAATGGAAATCATTTCTTGGATGCCGAACCTATATCTGGGTTAATGTTGGCTATATTGCCTTTTTATGTATGATGGCGCATCGTAACATAGTGCATTTACATCATGGTGGTGTTCTTAACACCCAACCTGGCAGCACCGGTGTGAAGTCACCCAAAGCCGTGCGTTATGTTTTCCTAAGGATCCAACTCTTGTTGAACTTGTTGATAATGTGAGGAAAGTGATGGATGTCGGCGGAAGTTCTGTAGTAAGGTTGGAAGGAAGATATGACACCGGCACAGGCCCTAGGTCGTTCTGCACCATGATCCCCTTGGTCGAGGATTATGCTTGGGATAACTACAAGGCAATGGTCGGTGAATGTTGCATCAAGATCTTTGTTATATTTTTGCAGTGGTCGAGGAAGGTCAGAACCTCTTAGACATAGACCTCAATAGCATGCCTCAATGTTGTGATGGTTATCACCATAGGTCAGGTGCAGGCAGCCATAGTGTACCTAGTCATTGTGTTCCTAGTCCAGAGATCTACGATACCATGACCAACAGTCAGCCAACTGCAGAAGGTAGCACCCCTGTAACACAAAAGTTTGTAGAAGCTGGGGAAAATGTGGTTGGTGGTTTTGATCTGAACAACGATGTGGCGACCGAGGAAGAGAGTGATGCGGTTTTGCCAGAAAGGACTCAGTTGGAGGTGGATGCAGAGGAGGTGTATGGAGAGGGCGAGGATGTAGAGGAGGTGGATGCAGGGGAGGTGGATGAAGCACTAACAGAGAAGACACATCCGTGACATTATGGCCTGAACGATTTTTTCTGTCATGGTAATGACACTTCTATGACGATAATTGTGACAAAAACACGTATCATCATAGATTTGGTGGGCTCCTACTTCTATGACAAAAAATCATGACAGAAAATGGGCTTTTCATGCTAGGCAGGCCAGGGACGCACCTGCATGACATTCTTTGGGCCGTCCATGACGGAAAAAAAATCATGCTAGAAGCGAGGGCGAGGAAAATATTGTGGAGTTCCCGGTTACGGTGGGTGGTCGGGGCCGAGCGATGCCGAGAGGTTTGTGCATTTCTCTTGTACACGTACGTGCATGTGTGTGAGGCATTGGGCTCTAACTGAACCCGAGCGACGCGTTCGCTTACTGAACCCGAGTGATCGATCCCTTGGCTGTTAACTAAACCCGAGCGATTCCTTCACTACTGCTACTAAATAAAGCCGATCGAACCGACCTCTTGATGAATAGTGACTGTTGTTGGGGGTTGGATGAACAGTTCCCGGTGGGGGGTGGATGAACAGGACCCCGTGGTAGTACGCCGTTGCCGTTGGATGAACAGGACCCTAATCGAGGAGGCCTACACACCCCAGCTGGTTGGGGGTGGATGAACAAGACCCCGTGGAGGGCTGGTTGAACAGTAGCCAGTGGAGGCTAGATGAACAGTAGCTGGTGGAGGTAGGAGGAAGGTCGCGGTGGATGAACAATAGCTGATGGAGGCTGGAGGAAGTCGACAGTGGATGAATAGTAGCCCGTGGATGAATAGTAGCTGGTGGAGAGAGGAGGAAGGTCGCGGTGGATGAACGGTCGCAGGTGGAGGCTGGAGGAAGTCGACGGTGGATGAACAGTAACCTGTGGAGGCTGGAGCGAGGCAGTAGACGGTGGATGAACAATAGCCTGTGGAATCCCATTTTGCGGTACCCCACACCCCTCCTGATGAGCAAGACCCTGTTTCAACCGTAGGCGCTCCAACACAAGTCTGTTTCCTCCATTTTCCGGTACGCCACACCCCTCTTGATCAACAGGACCCCGTTTCAACTGTAGGCACTCGAATAGAAATCCGTTTCCTCCATTTGCGGTACGACAGAACCCTCCCGATGAAGAGGATCCTGTTTCGAACATACGCGGTCGAACACAAGGTCGTTTCCTCCGTTCTGCGGTATGCCATGCCTTGTTTTGGCTATTCCGTCGAAGCCGGTTGGCTCTCGATGAACAGGACGTATTCCGACCCAGTTGGTTGCCTCCCGATGAACGCGACGCTGTTTCCTCCATTGTGACACAGCCGGTTGGCTGCCGATTAACATGATGCCATTGATGTACGCGTTCGAAACCCCGCCCGTATGTACGTATGTAGCCGTATTTACTTTCTTGTAGCGTGGCTATAAGTACGTGTACACGATATAGATGGGACTGCGTGACATGCTACATCGGCGGTTCTACTACGACACCTGCTGCTCTGATGTCTACTACGCAACATTTCTTATTGTAGACGTTGTTGGGCCTCCAAGTGCAAAGTTTTGTAGGACAATAGCAAATTTCCCTCAAGTGGATGACCTACGGTTTATCGATCCATGGGAGACGTAGGATGAAGATGGTTTCTCTCAAACAACCCTGCAACCAAATAACAAAGAGTCTCTTGTGTCCCCAACACACCCAATACAATGGTAAATTGTATAGGTGCACTAGTTCGGCGAAGAGATGGTGATACAAGTGCAATATGGATGGTAGATATAGGTTTTTGTAATCTAAAAATATAAAAAAACAGCAAGGTAGCAAGTGTAAAAAGTGAGTGAAAACGGTATTGCAATGCTTTGAAACAAGGCCTAGGGTTAATACTTTCACTAGTGCAAGTTCTCTCAACAAGGATAACATAATTAGATCATATAACAATCCCTCAACGTGCAACAAAGAGTCACTCCAAAGTCACTAATAGCAGAGAACAAAAGAAGAGATTATTGTAGGGTACGAAACCTCCTCAAAGTTATTCTTTTCGATTAATCTATTGGGCTATTCCTATAAGTGTCACAAACAGCCCTAGAGTTTGTAGTAAAATAACACCTTAAGACACACATCAACCAAAACCCTAATTTCACCTAGATACTCCAATGTCACCACAAGTATCCGCGGGTTTGATTATACGATATGCATCACACAATCTCAGATTCATCTATTCAAACCAACACAAAGAACTTCAAAGAGTGCTCCCAAAGTTTCTACCGGAGATTCAAGACGAAAACGTGTGCCAACCCCTATGCATAAGTTCACAAGGTCACAGAACCCGCAAGTTGATCACCAAAACATACATCAAGTGGATCACGTGAATATCCCATTGTCACCACAGATAAGCACATGCAAGACATACGTCAAGTGTTCTCAAATCCTTAAAGACTTAATCCGATAAGATAACTTCAAAGGGAAAACTCAATCCATTACAAGAAGATAGAGGGGGAGAAGCATCATAAGATCCAACTATAATAGCAAAGCTCACAATACATCAAGATCGTGCCAAATCAAGAACACGAGAGAGAGAGAGAGAGAGAGAGAGAGAGAGAGAGAGAGAGATCAAACACATAGCTACTAGTACATACCCTCAGCCCCGAGGGTGAACTATTCCCTCCTCGTCATGGAGAGCTACGGGATGATGAAGATGGCCACTGATGATGGATCCCCCCTCTGGCAGGGTGCCGATTGGTTTTCGTGGCTACAGAGGCTTGCAGTGGTGGAACTCCCGATCTTGGTTTCTTTTCGGGGGTTTCTATATTTATAGGAATTTTAGACATTGGTTTCACATCAGGGGGTTCTCCGAGTCAGCCACGAGGTAGGGGGGCACGCCCTCCACCTTTGTGGATGACTCAGGACTCTTCTGGCCCAACTCTTTTGCTTCAGGGGCTTCTTCTGGTCCTTAAAAAATCTCCGGTAATTTTCAGGTCAATTGTACTCCGTTTGATATTCCTTTTCTGTGATACTCAAAAACAAGGAAAAAAGAAACTAGCACTGGGCTCTAGGTTAATAGGTTAGTCCCGAAAATCATATAAAATAGCATATAAATTATAATATAATAGCATGGAACAATCAAAAATTATAGATACGTTGGAGACGTATCAAGCATCCCCAGGCTTAATTCCTGCTTGTCCTCGAGTAGGTGAATGATAAAAACAGAATTTTTGATGTGGAATGCTACCTAACATATTTATCAATGTAATCTTCTCTATTGTGGCATGAATGTTCAGATCCGTACGATTCAAAACAAAAGTTTAATACTGACATAAAAATAATAATGCTTCAAGCATACTAACAAGGCAATTATGTCTTCTCAAAATAACATGGCCAAAGAAAGCTTATCCCTACAAAATCATATAGTCTAGCTATGTGCCATCTTCGTCACACAAAATATTCCAATCACGCACAACCCCGATGACGTGTTCTCAAACCTTTTCAACTTTTACACAATACATGAGCGTGAGCCATGGACATAACACTATATGTGGAATAGAATGGTGGTTGTGGAGAAGACAAAAAGAGGGAGGTAGTCTCACATCAACTAGGCGTATCAACGGGCTATGGAGATGCCCATCAATAGATAGCAATGTAGCGACCCGACCCGAATGGATCGAAGTCTCTATGCTTAAGTGTCATCCCTGGATCGGTATGCTGACACACACAGTACTCGAGGATTTATAACAGAGGTAAATCACATGTATAAAGTAACATAAATACTATTACCTCAATCCATATTGCGGAAATAACAACAAAGCTGTGGATTCCCATCAACACCAACGGCAAAGTTGAGTGTAGACATCGTAACCCTAACGTATCACTTACTCGCCGTAAGATTCCTGCAACATGAGATGTTGCAGCCATGTAGGTCAGTACATTGAATGTATTGGCAAATTCATACCATAGAGCAATGATGAATAATAGCTATCACTACATGCATATTTGGCTGGTGGAGGCTCTAAGTTTATTTTTGCATAAAGCCAATTTTTCTCTACAACAAAGGAATATGTTTTATTTAACTACAAAGTTTGTTGAAAATATTGAGAAGGTAACCCCAACTCAATCCCAAATTAACATGGACAACCCAACAAATTTATTAAGTAGAGTGATGAGATCAAATCAAGACTTCAAGTACCAGATACTCAAGATGTCCATAACCGGGGACACGGCTAATCATGATTAGTTTGTACACTCTGCAGAGGTTTGCGCACTTTTCCCCGCAAGACTCGATCTCCTCCATTGGATTTCTCGCACTACATGATGTTTGAGAAACGGATGACCGAGACACAGTCTTTCAGAAGCATTAACTCTTTACTCTGGGTAGACAGTACCATCTACAACCCCCCTACATCTGCTAGTCCACCTCTTCAAGAGCTCACACAACTTACTGACCTATGCCAGAGCCCATAATGGCTTGTGGCTGCACACAGAAGTTTCTAGCATGAATAATCTTATGATCCCTTTGAGCCTGGGTGGCATTCCATAGGGTGATCACATGGGTACTCTGGGATCCCCTTGGGCAAACACTGGGTTCTCCAGGTGCCCGGGCAAGACACTGGGTTCTCCAAGGTGCCCCAACCATTCCACCCAGATGTGTGTTAAAGTTGCCACCTTATATTGTCCAAAATTATTATCTCTGACAACTTGCATGAATCACGCATACCAATACCCGTCTACAAGCATGGCTAAGCAATATATGAGCATAACGTATAAACCCGGGGTGTTTCAAGGATCATAGGTTCCTACCTCATGAACTACATAACAATGCCCAATTCCCAATCCTACTCATGCAAATCTTTGAGGGTGAAACTAATGCATAGCAAAAAACTGGGTATTGAAAAATATGATCAAAGTGTGAACTTGCCTTGTACTGTTGATGAAGATGATTCGCACTCAGAACTCCTCATAGTTCTATTCGTCACACTCGGTTCAATCTATCATGAGCAAGCAATTGCATACATAAGCACTCAAGCACTGAATTTGGCCTTATCAGAAAGTTTAGGTCAAGAGCTTCGATTTGCAAAAAGAATCAACTGAAACGGAGTTACGAAACTCAAGAAACAGACGAAACAAGATTGAGTACTAATCTGAACTAAACTCAAATTTTAAATTGTCAAAAGCATGTTTAAGTTGGTTTACTAGACAGAGGGGATCGTTACGAAGATTTAGGCGTTGGTTTCATCAAAAACGGAGGTACGGATAAAAAGATATGATAAAAAAAATTGAGTATGAATCTAAACAAACTTTATATTTTAAATTGTCAAAACCATGTGTAAGTTGGTTTACTGGAGAGAGGGGATCGTTACGAAGATTTAGGCGTTGGTTTCATCGAAAACGGAGGTACAGATAAAAAGATATGATCAAAAGAAATTTGAGTATGAATCTGAACAAATTTTGAAATTTGAAAGTTGCAAAAAGTTTATTTGATAGCTTCATTAGATAGGTGGAATCAAGAAAAAAATATTGGGGTTGGTTTCGTCTAATTTGAAAGAACGAGTACAAAGTTATGGCTATTTGAAAAATCAAGGCCAAGCTATTTTAGGAAGAAAAAGGTCTATGGCTGAAAGAATTCTAGTCCTAAAATGTAAATACAGAGACTAATTTATAAATCTAATTATTCTACTATACACTAGTCTAATTATAATAAGTTATGGAAGTATAAACAAATACGAAGAAAGATACCTTTATAAAGTAGAGAAAAGACTTCAGAGAGAGGAGACGACTTTCAGAATTTCCGCCGGTGAGGAGAAATATATTTTTCTTTATTGAATCTAGTCAAACCAACGGGGTCTATATTTGTAGGTGGAAAAAAGGCTTTGAGGTTAAAGGCTAGGCAATATGGGAGTAAACGTAGACGGAATCTAGAAAAGAGAGAAGAGAAACGCCATGGGCCAAACGGTTCGATCGGCCACGCGCACGCACCACCGCTGCGGTTTTTTTCTTTAACTTTTTTATTAAAAAAATATTTCTGAAAATATTTTTTCTCCAAGCATAACCGAAAAATAAATAAAAACAGTTACGACCTGTCTTCTAATTATGTTGCGCATGTGGGCTTCGGATAGTTATGAGCCGCACATAGAGTTTCTTTTTAAAAAAAAAGTAAAAACAGAAAAGGAAAAAATGAATAACGAAAATAAAACTAAAATTGTACATAGGCATATTATATATGAAAATTTTCAGAATAATATTTTATAGAACATGAGCTATTTCTTGTAGTCAAATTAAATCCAACCAAATTCATATAAAACAAATAGTGCTACAGGAGCAATAATACCCCATAAAAATCATTTTAAAAATACCAACATTATTTCAAATTTATTCCTCTCCAATTTTCTATTGTAGGGAATCATTTTACCCTATTTTCCATATATTTTATTTTTGGATAAATTTTTTTTAATAAAAACCAAATAATTTCAAAGGGACTTTAAATTTGATTCTTTTAAGCTTCCAACTCATATTTCATATGTTTTGAAGAAGTCATTTTATCTTATCTCATGAAAATCATTGAGTTGCTTAAAGTTTTTGAATTGAAAATATTTCCAAATGAAATTCAAATCTTTTCAAAACCCTTTTTATTTAATTAAATGGAAGAAGTCATATTATCTTCGCTCTAGGGTCTTGTAATGAAATAAATTTGAATTCATGGAGATCATAAATGCAAGATGAAAGTTTTGGGAAAGTCATTTTATTCCCTCTCACTTAACTTTCAAAAAGTTTCAAATTTCACTCAGTTTCACACAAGCAACCACACCAAAATCAAGAAATCAATCAAAACTATTATTTAATATAACATTCCAAAATTTATAATTTTGGGATGTTACAAACCTACCACCCTTAAAATGAATCGTGTCCTCAAGATTTAGAGAGGCTAGCAAGAAATAGCTTAGGTTCTGGGTCTTCTCAAAATCCATCGATAGTCATAGGGGGGTCTGGGGTGCTACCACCCTTAGAAGCATGGTTACGGTTCCATCAAACTTGTATACTCCATCCTTTTTGTTGACAGGGTCACTCTTCTGAGATCTTCAAGATAATTCCTTCTCTGGGCTCTTCAGGTAGTGGCATATCCTTTTTCCTTGTCCTTTTATCTTGGTAAGGTTCTTCCGAGACTGGATCTTCTTTGCTGACAGGTCTGGTGCCAATACTAAACAACTATCGATATCTCATGGCGGTCAACAATTTATGGTTTCTCCTGTAGAAAACGGGTCTGGGTTGAACCTAACCATATGTCCTCCGATTGGCAACAACTGCCTTGTACAAGAGAAAAATTGTCATACCATTCTAAGGTTTAAACAAGGTTTTGATCATCGTCTCTCTACTATAGGTAAGTCACTCAGATTTACCATCCCATATAGCAAGGCGAATAATAAGAGTAAGTTGGTATGGTGATCAATCCATCCCGCACCCAAATCATTACCTTGTATATGGTTTAGCGAATCTGCGTTTTAACACTCGGTCATCCTCACAAGCATTGCAGAATTTCTCTTGTCGACGAAACAAGTTCGGATAAATCCATTGATTCTGCAAGCCAAATGAACATCGATCGTTCCTTCACAACTCTCAGGTTTTTCGTTACACCTATAAGATCGTCTGTTGTTAAAGTCGTAACTTCTTCCAGGGTTTTTCCTTTAGCAAGAGTGTGCTTGCTTCTTGGCAGGTCCTGGAGCCTGTGGGTTATGGCCCATCTCATCACTTGTAAACCTTGAACTCATCATCGGGGCAACTGATCATTATTCCAACATCCAGCTTCCTAGCATTCTTAAATCCATCCAATTGTACTGTCTCCCTTCCTTCTATTGGTACCAAACTAATACGTGATTACTCAGGCTCATCATGGATTTACAATTTCTCCATATTACCTAGCATTATACCTCCTTTTTATTCAATAGTACTTCATCCCTTCATATTCTTGGGGTATTCCCACTTATTGAGACAAAACCCGTACTTATTCTGTCCATAGTCCACTTCGTGGGATATCATTATCTTTTCCAGGGGTAATGTGTCCTCACAGGGTACTGCCACCCATGGAATTACACAAGTTCTTCCATAGACCATATTTCTCATATCCTTGAAAATGGTCAAAATCTTTCTTCCAAGAGTAACAACTCGTAAAGTTCCTCGTATGAAATCATGACACATGAACTTTATTTGTTTCATGAATTTATTGCAATCTTTTGCATTTGCATTACATGCCTCAACTCAACACCTCAATATAAAAGAATTGTTCCCACTACTACTACTATATTCCTCACAGACTCAACTATTTAACACGAATATCCTCATTGGGACAATCTCTGGCAAAGTGCCCTACTTCATTACACCGGAAACATATTACTTCTAACAAGTCTCGGGGTTTCCTTATGATCACATAGCCTCCTTGGGTCTTCGGCTTCCTTTTTGGGCAACCATTGAAGTAGTGCCCTGGATCTTTGCACCTGAAACATGTGATATGACTCAGGTCCTTCCTGGAATCCAATCTATTTCTCTTCCTGGACTTTTCCGTTCCAATCAGGGCTTCTATTTCCTGTGGGTCATACTCTACTTCCTCTGTCGTGAATTCTACTAGATCCCCATTCAGACAATTCTGGGAGATGTGTCCTTCTTCTCCACATGAAAAGCAAGACTTGGTGCAGGGTTTAATTGGATTTTCTTTGGGTGTGTCCTCCACCTCTTCCTTCATCATAGGTTCTTCTAAAATTTCAATGAGGGCTCCTTTCATTGCTTCTTTCTTCTGCTGGATGGTTCTTTGTACCATGGGGTAAATGTGACACCGAGCAGGGTAGTGGGTAGTGCCTTCACACAAGAAATAAGTAATCTGACTAGTTGGGCATTCTTCAGCTGGGTGACTTCCTTCACAATTGGGGCATTCATCCTTGTGTTCTTTATGGTTGTGTCTTATTTCTCCACAAAGCTTGCATGCACAGAGTTTCTTCATATCATTTCCATAAGGCTTCAAATTCGTGGACACAAGACGAGACTTTAGCAAAGTAAACTTAAATTCCTTCCAAGTGGTTACTCCTTGCCATCCATTGATGTTTTGGTACATCCTCCAGATAGTAGCAACACCTCTTTCAAAGCACTGAAGAGCATGCTGGGCCATATCCTTTCCGGCTATAGTGTCATTCTTCATGTGACCTTCCATGTTTTGAATCCATCGGCCTGTCTCCAATTGACTTACCAGTCCAGGAAATGTGAGTTCATCTCCATTCATCCTCTAT
Source organism: Triticum aestivum (assembly GCF_018294505.1). Taxonomy (NCBI): domain Eukaryota; kingdom Viridiplantae; phylum Streptophyta; class Magnoliopsida; order Poales; family Poaceae; genus Triticum; species Triticum aestivum. The sequence continues at coordinate 160,206,545 of NC_057807.1, forward strand.
TGGTTCCAAGGGTTTTGGGGTGAGATAAGAGAGATAGAGAGGGATACACGAAATACAAACAATAGTTTTGAAGAGACATATTTTATTTTGTGGCTGTCGAAAACAACAACAAACAAATGACAGCTCACAATCGTCGCATCTGACGTAGGTATATAATAGGGGTTTGGTCTTCTAAGGGTCAATAAAACTTCAAAGTCGCCAATCTCTTCAAGTCTTGTTCATGTCTCCGATGGCTTCTTCCGATCGTGCTTGTCCTTCTCAAGTTCTTCTATCAGGCCATTTCTATTGACACGAAGTCTCTCATGACGTCCTTTAATATTCTGGAGTTGCATTCCAAACTCCTGGGTTTCAACATCCTTGGCATTAACCATGATCCTACTGTTCTTCAGTTCCTGAGGAATCTCCGGTATCTCGAGGTTTTGCTCCTCCATCTTGGCTACTTTCAGCTTCTGGGTCCCAAGTTCTTCACAAAATGCTCCCTTGTCAAATACGGCTTCCTAATTTTCCACCCTAAACTTCTTGATGTAATACTCCAGATCCTAGTGATACACCAGCTAAGGTTAAACTTCGTCTTTTGCTGACAGGTGCTCTATCAGCCTGTTACCATCCAATCCTTCCGAAGAAATGCATGCTTAACTCAGCACGGTGACAATAGCATAAGCGGGTGATATAATCTTGAATATCCATGTTTCTGCCCTGGTCATTGACATGAACTATCATTCCATAGTTGATATCTCATGCCTTAGGGTTTTCTTGACAAAACTTTGAGTTTTACGCTCCATGTTTAGTTCTTTCTCCTACACACGTTGATCTCGGGTATTGACAACATCCATAGTCTGCCAAGTTCCATAAGGGTAGCCTTCCTAGGTCATACTAATCTGGAAATTCTTCAGAACCATCAAATTCTCCTAGTTTTTGGAGTCTTCAATTGTTGTAGTTTCCATCATTGTAATGCACGGTAAAAATCCTCTTTATTCCTGATAGAGGCAAAGGTGTCCCATCTTTCGATGAGATGATGGATTTCGCTTTGGTGGAAGTCGACTTTGACGATCCGACTACGAACGTGCGAGGACGTCGTGCCTTAGCAATCGCTAAACCAACTCCGAGAGGTTATTGACCACGCCGGAGCACGACAACCTGACCACGAGGGTCTGTTTCCTGCGAGCAAACGAAGAACAAGCAAGAAACTAATATTGCAATCTGGATATTGTGAATATAAGATGAAAGCTTTATTGATCAAGGTGGGGTTCTATGACGCCTTTGTCTGGTCGTTGAACACAAACGAAGTACGCGAAGTTGCAGCTATGGCGAACTTTAATCTAAACAAAACCCAAAGTCTAAACGGTGCCCTAAGGGCTGTATATATGGAGGAAGAGGGGGTGAATTTCGTGGCCCTTGGTGGAGGGGTCCGAAACTAACCCTATCTCTTGTTTCCCCACACATATGGACTCTAAAAATAGCCTATACTTATGTATTTCGAAATTACATGGGCCTGGCCCAATAATAAGGTGACGCAGCACCTAGAATAGCCTCTGGACGAAATTTATGAAGTGGCATCTTGTATATTTCATCCAAGGCTTCATGCACTCATTATGGTGGCTTCAAAGTCCTGAAATCATCACTTGTAACTCCGTTCTTGTTCCCCTTGCGCCTGCCATCATCTCCATGCTTGTTCTTGCTCCAATGTTCATCCTTCTCCAAGCTAGGCCCTTCATTTGTAAGCAAAACAAATGTATCCAATTTAGGCAGCATCATATTCTCATGAACATTAGAATCATTACCAAGAAACGAAAGTACCTGGTAATTTAGTTGGCGTGCGCGAGCTCTAGTAATTGGTCCAGTATGTATAGCAGCAGGGGCTGTGGGTGTAACAATGGTATTGATGTCCTCATCATCCTCCCCTTCTTGAAATGAAGTCGTCCTCGACGGAAGTTCACCTTCCTCACCCAAATAAGGCTTCAAATCTGCAATGTTAAAAGTGGGACTAACCCCAAAATCTGCAGGCAGCTCAAGTTTATACGCATTATCATTTATTTTCTCCAACACCTTAAAGGGACCATCAGCACGTGGCATTAGCTTTGATTTGCGCAAATCAGGAAATCTATCCTTACGCAAATGTAACCAAACAAGATCTCCAGGTGCAAACACAACATGTTTTCTACCCTTATCTCCAACAAATTTATATTTAGCATTCATACGCTCAATGTTTTCCTTAGTTAACTCATGCATTTTTAAAATCAATTCAGCACGTTGTTTAGCATCAAAATTAACCTTCTCCGAAGATGGAAGAGGCAATAAATCAATAGGTGCACGAGGTAGGAAACCATACACAACTTCAAAAGGGCACATCTTAGTAGTAGAATGCAATGAACGATTATAAGCAAATTCAATATGAGGCAAGCATTCCTCCCACATTTTCTTATTATTCTTCAAAACAGCCCTAAGCATAGTAGACAATGTTCTATTGACTACTTTAGTTTGTCCATCAGTTTGGGGGTGACAAGTAGTACTAAAAAGCAGTTTAGTCCCCAACTTAGCCCATAAACATCTCCAAAAGTGGCTAAGAAATTTAGTATCATGATCTGAAACAATAGTATTTGGCACACCATGCAAGCGAATAATTTCATGAAAGAACAAATCAGCAACATTAACAGCATCATCGCTTTTATGACAAGGTATAAAGTGTGCCATTTTCGAGAATCTATCCACGACAACAAATATGCTATCCCTCCCCTTCTTTGTTCTAGGTAAACCTAAAACAAAGTCCATAGATATATCCTCCCAAGGAACACTAGGTACAGGCAAAGGCATATATAAACCATGAGGATTGAGTCGTGACTTAGCTTTTTGACATGTAGTGCAGCGAGCAATAAAACGCTCAACATCCCGTCTCATCTTTGGCCAAAAGAAATGTGTAGCAAGTACGTCCTCCGTCTTTTTCACGCCAAAGTGTCCCATTAGTCCTCCTCCATGCGCCTCCTGCAACAACAAAAGACGAACGGAGCCAGCTGGAATGCATAGCTTGTTAGCACGGAACACAAATCCATCATTAACGACAAACTTGTTCCATGTTCTTCCTTCTTTACAATTCTGCAATACATCTTTAAAATCAGCATCATGCACATATTGATCTTTGATGGTCTCCAAACCAAATATTTTGAAGTCAAGCTGTGAAAGCATAGTATAGCGACGAGACAATGCATCAGCAATAACATTTTCTTTACCCTTCTTGTGTTTAATGACATAAGGGAAAGTCTCAATGAATTCAACCCATTTAGCATGTCTACGATTCAGTTTAGCTTGACTTTTAATATGTTTCAAAGATTCATGATCAGAATGTATAACAAATTCTTTGGGCCATAAATAATGTTGCCATGTCTCTAAAGTCCGAACAAGAGCATATAATTCTTTATCATAAGTAGAATAATTCAGACTAGGCCCACTCGATTTTTCAGAAAAGTATGCAACAGGTTTGCCATCTTGTAATAACACACCTCCTAATCCAATTCCACTAGCATCACATTCAAGCTCAAAAGTCTTATTAAAATCAGGAAGTTGGAGTAAAGGAGCATGTGTCAACTTATCTTTCAATACCGTGAAGACTTCTTCCTGTGCGGTACCCCAAACAAAAGGCACATCCTTCTTTGTAAGCTCATTGAGAGGTGCAGCAATGGTGCTGAAATCTCTCACAAAACGCCTATAGAAACCAGCAAGGTCAAGAAAACTCCTCACTTGTGTGACCGTTTTGGGCTGCAGCCAACTCTCAATAGCTTCAATCTTGGCTTTATCAACTTCAATTCCCTGTGGAGTAACAACATAACCAAGAAAAGACACTCGGTCGGTGCAAAAGGTGCACTTCCCAAGGTTACCAAACAAACATGCATCACGTAGAGCAATAAAAACAGCACGTAAATGTTCCAAATGTTCCTCCAAAGATCTGCTATAAATCAATATGTCATCAAAGTAAACTACCACAAATCGTCCAATGGAAGCACGTAAAACTTCATTCATGAATCTCATGAAAGTACTAGGTGCATTAGTTAACCCAAAAGGCATGACTAACCACTCATATAATCCAAACTTAGTTTTAAATGCTATTTTCCATTCATCCCCCAATTTCATACGAATTTGATGGTATCCACTACGCAAATCAACTTTGGAGAATATTATAGAGCCACTCAATTCATCAAGCATATCATCTAGCCTAGGAATAGGATGACGATAACGAATAGTAATATTATTAATGCCTCTACAATCAACACACATACGTGATGTACCATCCTTTTTCGGCACTAGAATAATAGGAACAACACAAGGACTAAGGGATTCGCGTATATAACCTTTGTCGAGCAGCTCTTGTACTTGACGCATAATCTCCTTCGTCTCCTCTGGATTGGTACGGTAGGGCGCACGGTTTGGCAGTGAAGCACTGGGAATTAAGTCAATCCGATGCTCAATCCCTCGAATAGGCGGTAATCCCGGTGGCACGTCTTGTGGAAAGACGTCAGCGAACTCCTGCAAAATGTTAGTGACAGCAGGAGGCAAAGAGGAAGGCACGTCCTCGAAAGAAAATAATGCCTCTTTGCACACAAAAGCATAACAAACAGATTTGCTGAAATCTAGCTCATCAATATCAGATTTGGTGGCAAATAAACATGCACTTTTCAATTTTATTTCAGAAGCAACACTAGATGGTTTATTATTAGGCTTCATTTGTTGCTCAAATTCTTTTGCCACGATCTGATTTTCGCTCTTATTCTTCTCCTGTTTTTCTTTATTAGCTCTATTAATATCATCTTTCAAAATTGAATCAGGAGTCATAGGAAGCAAAGTAATATTTTTATCCTTATGAACAAGAGTATACTGATTGTTTCTACCATGGTGTACAGAATTTTTATCAAATTGCCATGGTCTACCAAGTAATAAGGAACATGCTTGCATAGGTACCACATCACAATCAACATAATCAGCATATGTAGAGATACTAAAATGCACACGAACAGTACGTGTTACCTTAACCTTGCCGCTGTTGTTGAACCATTGGATGTAGTAAGGATGTGGATGTGGTCTTGTGGTGAGAGAAAGCTTCTCCACCATCTCCATGCTAGCCAAGTTGTTGCAGCTCCCTCCGTATATGATGACGCGCACAGAACATTCCTTCACAACTCCCTTGGTATGGAACAAATTGTGCCTCTCATTTTGCTCAGCTTGTGTGACCTGCACACTCAAAACACGTTGAGCAACTAAACATTCATACCTGTCGGCGTCTTCAGGAGCCATGTATTGCGTCTCATGATCAGAATCATCTCCACCGTGTTCTTCACGTGTAATAAGAGCCAACGTCTCCTCATTATAGTCACTAGCGGACTCATACCCACCATCCTCAGTAGCAATCATCACACGCTGAGATTTGCATTCTCTCGCATAATGACCTCTTCCCTTACAACGACGACAAATAATATCACTGGTGGGCCCAGTTGATGCCATGGAAGAAGAAGAGCTCTGTGTAGGCCCGGCAGGTGCGCTCTTGGCAGATAGTGGAGGTTGTGCCTACTTTCTTGTATCACGGCTGGAGGTAGCAGCTGATGGAGGTTGTTTGTTCGTCAGATTCTCCCAATCAGTCTCAAATGCTTGTGATCCTACCATGGTTAGCAGCAAATAGAAACACACAAGAATATGATCCTACAGACTACTAAGAAGTGGTGGTGGTGTATCACAAACCCGTCAAGCAAATCTCAAATTCTTACCAGTTCTTACCCAGCACCAGGTGGTGATCGGCAACCGTTGTAGTCAAAACTCTCAAAGCTTGGATATAGCGATTACCAGGGAGAGTCAAACGCACGACGTAGATGTATGTGGAGCTGGGAAGGCTTATAATATGGTAGCAAAAAAGGTCAGCAATAAACGCTGAACGACGGTACTGTGCTGGTCCTAGGCTAGACCGTGCTAGAGACGCGAGCCTAGAACACTAACAAAATCACGGCGCTGCACGTAAACAAGGGAAAAGCACACTCTGGATTTTGTTTTCGCTCCTTTTTTTGCGCTGTTTTTTTTGCGCTGCTCTTTTTTTTTGTGAAAAATCACTATAATGGCGAGTGTCTCAAAACTCTTCCCAGGTCAAACTGACAGGATGGGCACGAAATTTTTTCGACCAAATTTTTTTTTTCGACTGCCTGGACCCAAAAACTGGAAACGGGTCAAAAAAACTTTCTATTACGGCGACTGTCTCAATACGCTTAGAAACACCTAAAAATAGGATAGCCAGAATTTTTTTGTCAAGTGCGTTTTCCGAAAATTTTGGAACCCAACCTCTTCTACGGACGGCAAAAGATTGCTGGAATCCGAAACCTACTCAGACAAGGAAACACTAAACGGAAATTAGATGGATCCCGAAAACAAACCAAATATGCAAGGAACTCGGATTGGTGGTGGATATATGGTGGTGGTATATGGCAGCGGTGGTGGTAGCGGTGGTAGTATATGGATATGGATCGATGGTGGTATATGGATACGGATTGGTGGTGGTATATGGATACAGATTCGAAGCGGTGGTGATAGATGATGGTGCGGTGGCGGCGTGACAACTTATGACCAGAACTCGAAACTCTAAAAGACTAGACGCTAAGACCAGCAACTAGACACGACGATGCAACCGCAAATTCAACAAAGCAAAACCCTAAAAAGATTATGCAAAGGCTCAGATTGGTTCGGATATGATGAACTAACCCTAATTTTTTTTGTGGCTTTTTCATGGACTGTAGGTATGAAGAACAGACTTGATCTAAACTACAAAAAACTGTAAAATCTCACAGAGCAACCTGGAAATTTGATACCACTTGATAGAGGCAAAGGTGTCCCGTCTTTCGATGAGATGATGGATTTCGCTTTGGTGGAAGTCGACTTTGACGATCCGACTACGAACGTGCGAGGACGTCGTGCCTTAGCAATCGCTAAACCAACTCCGAGAGGTTATTGACCACGCCGGAGCACGATCAACCTGACCACGAGGGTCTATTTCCTGCGAGCAAACCAAGAATAAGCAAGAAACTGAGATTGTAATCTGGATATTGCGAATATAAGATGAAAGCTTTATTGATCAAGGTGGGGTTCTATGACGCCTTTGTCTGGTCGTTGAACACAAACGAAGTACGCGAAGTTGCAGCTATGGCGAACTTTAATCTATACAAAATCCAAAGTCTAAACGGTGCCCTAAGGGCTGTATATATGGAGGAAGAGGGGGTGAATTTCGTGGCCCTTGGTGGAGGGGTCCGAAACTAACCCTATCTCTTGTTTCCCCACATATACAGACTCTAAAAATAGCCTATACTTATGTATTTCGAAATTACATGGGCCTGGCCCAATAATAAGGTGACACAGCACCTAGAATAGCCTCTGGACGAAATTTATGAAGTGGCATCTTGTATATTTCGTCCAAGGCTTCATGCACTCATTATGGTGGCTTCAAAATCCTGAAATCATCACTTGTAACTCCGTTCTTATTCCCCTTGCGCCTGCCATCATCTCCATGCTTGTTCTTGCTCCAATGTTCATCCTTCTCCAAGCTAGGCCATTCATTTGTAAGCAAAACAAATGTATCCAATTTAGGCAACATCATATTCTCATGAACATTAGAATCATTACCAAGAAACAAAAGTACCTGGTAATTTAGTTGGCGTGCGCGAGCTCTAGTAATTGGTCCAGTATGTATAGCAGCAGGGGCTGTGGGTGTAACAATGGTATTGATGTCCTCATCAATTCCAAAGTGGTCTTAGTTGTCTGATATCTTGTACTTCTTGGAGTGGTCTCATAAGTCGTATCTTCGTGTGGTCAAAAGGGGAAAGGGGTATGGTCTAACTAAAAGGGAATATTGATAAATCTCAGAAAATAAGAGAGGTAAAAGATCTTTTTGAAAATAATTTTTTTAGAGAAAATCTTTCCTATGGGCTTGCCAGTCTCTAGGGTCACGTCCTACCATCAACATGTGCTCTGATACCATCTTGTAGCGACCCGACCTGAATGAATCAAAGTCTCTGTGCTTAAGTGTCATCCCTGGATTGTTATGCTGACACACACAATACTCGAGGATTTATAACAGAGGTAAATCACATGTATAAAGTAACGTAAATACTTTTACCTCAAACCATATAACCGAAGTAACAACAAAGCTGTGGATTCCCATCAACACTAATGGCAAAGTTGAGTGTAGACATCGTAACCCTAACGTATCACTTACTTGTCGTAAGATTCCTGCAACATGAGACATTACAGCCATGTAGGTCAGTACATTGAATGTACTGGCAAATTCACACCATAGAGCAATGACAAATAATAGCTATCACTATGCATATTTGGCTGGTGGAGGCTCTAAGTTTATTTTTGCATAAAGCCAATTTTCCCTACAACAAAGGAATATATTTTATTTAACTACAAAGTTTGTTGAAAATATTGAGAAGGTAACCCCAACTCAATCCCAAATTAACATGGACAACCCAACAAATTTCTTAAGTAGAGTGATGATATCAAATCAATAATTCAAGTACCAGATACTCAAGATGTCCATAACCGGGGACACGGCTAATCATGATTAGTTTGTACACTCTGCAGAGGTTTTCGCACTTTTCCCCACAAGACTCGATCTCCTCCATTGGATTTCTCGCACTTCATGATGTTTGAGAAACGGATGATCGAGACACAGTCTTTCAGAAGCATTAACTCTTTACTCTGGGTAGACAGTACCACCTACAACACCCCTACATCTGCTAGTCCACCTCCTCAAGAGCTCACACAACTTACTGACCTATGCCAGAGCCCATAATGGCTTGTGGCTGCACACAGAAGTTTCTAGCATGAATAACCTTATGATCCCTTTGAGCCTGGGTGGCATTCCATAGGGTGATCACACGGGTACTCCGGGATCCCCTTCGGCAAACACTGGGTTCTCCAGGGTGCCCCAACCATTCCACCCAGATGTGTGTTAAAGTTGCCACCTTATGTTGTCCAAAATTATTATCTCTCGCAACTTGCATGAATCACACATACCAATACCCGTCTACAAGCATGGCTAAGCAATATATGAGCATAACGTATAAACCCGGGGTGTTTCAAGGATCATAGGTTCCTACCTCATGAACTAAATAGCAATGCCCAATTCCCAATCCTACTCATGCAAATCTTTGAGGGTGAAACAATGCATAGCAAAAAACTGGGTATTGAAAAATATGATCAAAGTGTGAACTTGCCTTGTACTGTTGATGAAGATGATTCACACTCATAATTCCTGATAGTTCTGCTCGTCACACTCCGTTCAATCTATCATGAGCAAGAAATTGCATACATAAGCAGTCAAGCATAAAATCCGAAGAAAAGATCTCGAAAAACTTCGAAAACAAGCAATTAACTCTTGCAACAGAAAACAATTTCTAACAGTACCAAAATTGGGTGAATTTGGCCTTATCAGAAAGTTTAGTTCAAGAGCTTCGATTTGCAAAAAGAATCAACTAAAACGGAGTTACAAAACTCAAGAAATAGACGAAACAATATCGAATACTAATCTGAACTAAACTCAAATTTTAAATTGTCAAAAGCATGTTTAAGTTGGTTTACTGGACAGAGGGGATCGTTATGAATATTTAGGCATTGGTTTCATCGAAAATGGAGGTACGGATAAAAAGATATGATCAAAAAAATTTGAGTATGAATCTGAACAAATTTCGAAATTTGAAAGTTGCAAAAAGTTTCTTTGATAGCTTCATTAGATAGGTGGAATCAAGACGAAAATATTGACGTTGGTTTCGTCTAATTTGGATGAACGAGTAAACAGTTATGGCTATTTGAAAAATCAGGGTTAAGCTGTTTTACGAAAGAAAAAGGTCTATGGCTAAAAGAATTCTAGTCCTAAAATTGAAATACAGGGACTAATTTATAAATCTAATTGGGTTAAAACTAATGCATAAAAACTGGGTATGAAAAATATGATTAAAGTGTGAACTTGCCTGTACTGTTGAGGAAGATCCTTCGCACTCATAACTCCTGATAGTTCTACTCGTCACAATCAGTTCAATCTATCGTAAGAAATCAATAGTAACCACACACAAGCAATCATGCAAAATAATCGAAGAAAAGATCTCGGAAAACTGCGAACACAAGAAATTAACTCTTGCAATAGAAAATAATTTCTAATAGTACCAAAATTGAGTGAATTTGGCCTTAACATAAAGTTTAGGTCAAGAGCTTCGATTTGCGAAAAGAATCAATGTCACACCCTAGCTAGTCATGCATTAGAGTGTTGCATCATGTTTACTCATTCATCAGAAACTTGAAATGGGGATGACAGAACCCCCAGTCCCCTCTGAAACCAACTAGGGTTACTAAAATAATTTTTCAATGAACCTGAAATGCCCTTCTAAAATGCCCATCATTTTTGTCTTGGTTCAGAACCTCTGCCAAAAGTGGTGCACATTTTCCTAGGCCATCCTAGGGTTTTTGAATTAAATCATAAATATTTGAATTTGGGCATTTAAAATAATATAAAATATTTAAATGCTCAAATATCTCCAAACTAAAATGTTTCATGTTGGAAATAATCCAACTATGGGCCAGGAATAGTTTGGTGATTTTTGAAGTTGCCTAGGTATTTTATTTAATTCAACAAAGTTGCAGATATATTAAATAAAAACCGAAACAGAAAATAAGGGGGAAAACCTACCTGGCGCCACCGCAGGCCCACCAGCCAGCCCACCTGGCCGGCCCAGCCCGGCCACCGCTCCAGCGAGCTGCTTGGCTCGCCAGGCAGGCAGCCAAGGTGCTCGGCGGCGGCACCGCAGCTCGCCACGCAGCTGCTCGCCGCCTCGCCGCCTCCCTCGCCCGGCTAACGCCGTGGATCGGCCTCTCTCTCTCCCCCGAACCCCCCAGACACCCCCTCTCCTCTCCAGCTCCTTCCCCTCGCACGCCCCAGCCATGGCCGACGCCATCGCCGCCACCCCCTCGCCGTAGCCACGCCCTCCGACCACCCCACGCCGTCTCACCGTGTCCAGGAGCTCCGCCGCTGTCCACTTCATCGAGCAGCCGAGCCCCGAGCGCTCGCAACGCCCGAGACCACCGCACCGACCTCGCCCGAGCTCACCGTCGCCGGAGATCCCCTTCAACGCCATCGTCGCTCCGGTCCATCTCCGGCCGCACCAGGGACTCCGTCGCACTCACTGTGAGCTTAGCCATCTTCCCCTCCCTTCCGTTCTTGCTCCCGAGCTGTGTAGCAACCTCCTGGAGCTCAACCGCACCCACCGCCGTGGACCTCGTCGCCGACGTGCTCCTGGTCATCCTCCGGCCACAAGATGGTGTCCATCTTGCTCACCGCGTCCCACAGCACCTAGCTAGCCACTCCACGAGCCTCACCGAACCCTCTAGCACCAAGTTCACCTCCGACCGAACCTCGGTGGCCGCCAAAGTCGTCGCCGGCGTCGACTCCGGCCACCCCGACCCCAACGGACTCCGCCAAGAGCTGCGGGTTGTCCTCAGCTCCACTCCGGTGGCCTCCGCGGTCCATTTAGTGGCCGAAATGGCAAAAACCACTTCCGCCGCCGCGTCGGGCTCGCCGGCGGCTAAACGCCGGCAGCCGACTTTGACTTTGACCACGGGTGGGCCCTGGTTGACTCCCCTGAGTCAATGACAGGTGGGGCCCAGCCCTGTTAATTAAACAGGATTAGTTTTAATTAACTTTTAATTAAATTAATCACCCTGACATGCGGGACCCACTGTCAGGTTTGACCCAGACCTGTTCCGTTGACCTGCTGACGTCACACTGACGTCAGGCTGACGCAGTAATTGATTTTCTGGATTTAAATTAAATCAGGAAATTCCAGAATATTATTTAAACTTCAAAAATTCATAACTTTTATTCTGTAACTCCAAATTGGACAAATTATATATGAAAAATGATCAGAAAAATCCAATCTATCCATCTGTACTATTTTCATGCATGATCAAACAAGTTAAATTGATGTTTTAAGCAGAATAAGGAAAAGCACTTAAAGAGGCCATGATTGAGTGTTCAAACCCTTCTGGTTTTAGTTGCATTAGCCCAACACACTCATATTGCCATGTTTCATGCATGCATCATATTGTTGCACATTGTTTGGTGATGCTTGTGTATCGATGTCCTTTGCGACAGGTTCTGTCTCCGAGGAGTACCGTGATTACCCTAACGAAGAATCATATCCGAGCATCGAACCATCAGGCAAGCAACCAACCATTTGATCATATCGATACAATCCCATGTTCTCGCTCCTGCTCTCTTTTACTGCATTAAGACAACGCGATTCAAACTGCTGTGTGCTACGGTAGTTGAACCCATTTCCTCTGCATGACCTGTCATTGCCACAGTAACTAGATGAAACCCACTAGCATGTGTAGGAGTTGATTGAGCCATGTGTATGTGTTGTTCCTACCTTGCTATGCCTGCTATGCTTAGAGTCGTGTCAGGTCTGGTTCATCTGGGTGATGGGCTAGAGTGAAATGATTATGTCGGTAATGAGAGTGGTGTGGTGAACACGATTTGGTAAAGGTATCGATGAGAGGCCATGTAGGAGTACATGGTGGGTTGTTTCATTGAAGCCGACCTTAAGCACTGAGATCTGTATGTGTGATTTAAGATACAGCTACTACCATGCATTGGGCCCTGAAATATGACCCCGCTCGACTTCTTATTCACCCTAGCTCTCTGTCCAGGAGTTGCAAGTAGTTTCTGGTGTTTGTAGCTACTGGAGGCCGTGGACAGCGCTGACCGTAGGGGTGGGCTGTGATGCGGTAGGTACGTGGCCGGGTGTACCGAATACCCGTTAGGTATCTCGGGAACCCTGTTCACATCGTTCGGGGCCGTATGGGAAACCTCGGCCGGACTCCCTGCGGATGGAACCTGAATAGGCGATAAACCTGGACTAGAGGCTTAAGTGTTTAGGTAGGTCGTGGTCTACACCCACGTCGGCTTTCGCTTGAAGTCTGCCGAGCACATATCGTGTGCAGACGCTAAGTGGTGGAAACATGTATGAAGAAGTACACCCCTGCAGGGTTAACATGATCTATTCGAATAGCCGCGTCCGCGGTAAAGGACTACTTGGTTGCCTATACAGTTCATAGACAAGTAAATGGAAACTACTAAAAGCCTCAAGATAAGTGTGAGTGCCGAGGATGGCTCTTCCGTAGGAAGACGGAGGTGGATCCTCGGTAGTGTATTGAAGTGGTGAGTAGTGGACTCGTGTGCGCAAAACATTTCAAGTTGGGGTATCGTAGGATAGCCTAGCCAAGAGTCAAAGCTGGCTTGCTGCAATAACTCCACCAACCCTTCTTGATACTATGCATGTATGTAGGATCTGATGTAAGTCTTGCTGAGTACCTTTGTACTCATGTTGCTATAATCTACATTTTTACAGAAGACGCTGCAACCCCTTCTGATGGGTTCTATGTAGACGTTGACATCAACGAGTAGGCTAAAGACCCAGGTGGTGACCCTGAGCTTGTGATGGACCACGTAGTATAGCTAGGCTTTCCAAGCCTCTTTTATTTTACTAGTTGTCTGTACCCAGACAATGTACTTCCGCTGCTGGCTTGTATGACTGTATGACTTGTATGTTGGGTCGTGAGACCCGTACCTTTGTGAATGTTATGTATGGCTCCCTGAGCCTTAAATAAAGTACTTGTGTCATAGAGTCATGTTGTGATGCTTCGTTATATTTGCACATATCGGGCATATTGTGTGTATGATTGAAATGCTTGGTATGTGTGGGATCTGACTATCTAGTTGTTTATCTTTAGTAGCCTCTCTTACCGGGAAATGTCTCCTAGTGTTACCGCTGAGCCATGGTAGCTTGCTACTGCTCTGGAACACTTAGGCTGGCCGGCATGTGTCCTTCTTCGTTCCTGTGTCTGTCCCTTCGGGGAAATGTCACGCTTTGAGTACCGGAGTCCTGTTAGCCCGCTACAGCCCGGTTTACCGGAGTCCTGCTAGCCCAGTGCTACAGCCCGGACCCACTTGCTGATGACCGACACGTTCGAAGCTGGGTCATGGATGCCTGTCCCTGTAAGTCTGTGCCACTTTGGGTTTACGACTAGTCATGTCAGCCCGGGCTCCTTATCATATGGATGCTAGCGACACTATCATATACGTGAGCCAAAAGGCGCAAACGGTCCCGGGAAAAGGTAAGACGACACCCGTGGGGATACCGTGCGTGAGGCCGCAAAGTGATATGAGGTGTTACCAGCTAGATCGATGTGACATCGAGTCGGGGTCCTGACAGCGTTGGCATCAGAGCCGGACTGCCTGTAGGTTCTCCAAGCCAAACTGGTCGATGTTGAGTCTAGAAATTCTTTAGTTATATGTAGGGGAATTGTTTGTGGGATGGAACGTAAGGCTCTTTTTACTCCTCTATCTTATGACATTCTGATCTGAGTCAGTCCATTCTTCCACCGGGGGTTAAGGAATTAGGATCTGTTCTCTCTATCAGGATCACGAGTTACTAATCAGTAGTACCTTATAAGTTTGATGGATACAAGCCTAGTTCAGTTCTACTACCACATTATGTTGCCAGAATGGTTTCAGAACTTTGATATGGTGATGTTGAGTGTGTACGAAATCCTTTGTCAAATGTCTCAAAATCCTTTTTGAGCATTTACAGCTGTTATGCTGCCGAAATTTTGCTAGAAATTCTAATGCCTTTGCATTATGATTGTGCTTTCAGATGGCCACTCGCGACCTCAATCAAGTGGTTCGCCTGACTCGATGCCTAGATGTACCCGGCCATACTGCCAAGTTGGTCAGGGTAATGACTGAGGCTGGATACCGCTGGTATCCTGAGTACACGGTCGAAGAGCAATTTCGGGACTTTAATCAAAGCCAGTATCTATGCACTGTCAGGATATTTCCATCTTATCCTGGATCCACCGAGCCCCTTCACTGCTCCTATGGACTCGGGGTTACTATTGAGATGGCTGTGCAGGACGCCGCCTACTCTATGATGACCATCATGCGAGTCAGATCTGGTCTATTTCGGGACTCTGATTTCCGGTATATGCCAGGATCACTTCCGGGAGCACAAGGATATCTCCAGGCTATCTATGCTGACTCCACTCAGGAGGATTCACGGACTCGCACCACTGCTGAGATGCTCGAGGATAAGGACCGTGAAAATCGGGCCTTGAGGTTAGAGCTCTTCAATACCCGTGCTGACCACTGGGCCACTTTGACTCGGTTCGCACCGGCGGTGCAAGCTGGATATTCAGATATGCGCGATCTCTATCCTGTGAGATCTGCTCTGCCAGACGTGATGGTTTGGCGTGATGTAGGAGGCATCACCCCACCTCGCGGTCCCCGCAGGCCACCGTTTGTTGGTCCAAGGCCTCATCCTAGCCCTTATGGTCCACAAGCTCCGCGAGACCGTCTGTTTCCGGATGATCATGTTGAGCTTCCAGGCTATGGAGGTGACTTCTACGAGGACTACTACGGATCGGTCTGAGTTAGTGATAGTATCACTAGTTCGCACTAGCTGTGTCATCTATCGTCCCGCGTGACTCGTGGGATATGACCTAGTTGTACTCCTTCCGGAGGTGTAGAAAAATAATGTATAGGAGCTTGGAATGCCTCCGATGAGATGTAATCCTTTTCTCACCGTAATAGTACTTTGTTTGGTCTTGTACTAAACCTTGTATGGTGTGTATGACGATGGAATAAAAGAAGCAGTTTCTGTATTTACCATGTCATACGGATGATCATCTTACATTCCGAATTATTCCTTACATTCTGTATCCTATGTCGGAATTTTATCGTTCTGACTAAATCTTGCCTTGTTACCTAGGATGGTCAACACGCGTGCTAACCCTGCTTCTCAAGAGCAGGCCGAAGGCAGTGAGGGCAGGAATGAAAATCTGCCTCATCCTCCTTCACTAGCCGAGGTTATGATGGAAGCTGAGAGAAACAAGCGGGAGACAAACCGTTTGTTGGAGCGTATTGAACAGAATACAGCACACCATCAGAGGGCTAACGTGGTGTCACTCAGTGATTTTATCAAATTGCATCCACCCACGTTCCACCACTCCGTCGAGCCTCTCGACGCTGATGACTGGCTTCGCAGTATCTCTCACAAACTGCGTTCCGCGCTGGTAGCGGAGGCTGACAAGGTCACCTTTGCTGCATATCATCTTGAAGGCCCCGCCAGTCTATGGTGGGAGAATTATGGAGCCATGCGCCCAGCGGGCCATGTCACTACTTGGGCTGAGTTCAGCGAGGCTTTCCGTGAACATCACATTCCGGAGGGTCTCATGGACCGTAAACGTGAAGAATTTGCAGTTTCACCCAAGGCCGACTTTCTGTGGATGTCTATAGCAGGGAGTTTGGTAATCTCGCCCGATATGCAACTGAGGAAGTGTCTACTGACGCCAAGAAGCAAGCAAGGTTCCGTAAGGGCCTTAGTCCTGAGCTTCGCCGCGACCTCCGTCTGCATGAGTGCACATCTTTTTCGAAACTTGTCAACAAAGCCATCAGTGCTGAAACTGGTCAGACTGACTATGACGCAACACGCAAGCATGGCCGTGACATGGGTTCCTCATCCGGTGCTGGTCCTCAGAAGCGCCGCGTGTGGGTACCCAACACCGCCCTGCCACCCAGGTTCACACCGAGGCCATCCTTCCAGGCGCCTCGCCCTGTTCAACAGTCTGCACCGGCCAAGCCCTATGGGGGTCCAACCAATAATGCTCCTCCACGTACCAGTTCCGTGACTTGTTTCAAGTGTGGGGAATCTGGCCACTATATGCGTGAGTGTCCCCAGACCAACCCCAATCAATCTGCTAAAGCTGTTGGCCGTGGCAAGCCGACAGGGA
The DNA here is from genome assembly GCF_018294505.1 of Triticum aestivum. Lineage (NCBI taxonomy): Eukaryota > Viridiplantae > Streptophyta > Magnoliopsida > Poales > Poaceae > Triticum > Triticum aestivum. The sequence continues at coordinate 160,223,408 of NC_057807.1, forward strand.
AAGTGTTCCACGCTAAACCGGTCACCGCTTCACGTGGCCATGTCAACTGTATCTCTGCCGAAGAAGCTCAAGAGGATCCCAACGTCGTTCTCGGTACGCTTCTTGTTAATTGCCACCCGGCATCTGTTCTTTTCGATACAGGAGCCTCTCATTCATTTATATCCGAGAACTATGCTCGTTTGCATAACACCGCATTCTGTGACATGCCATCCACTATGGAAATTTCTACTCCTGGTTCTAGATGGCAGACCTCTAGGGTAAGTTATGGAAATGAAATCCAAGTCGACAGACTTGTTTTCCTTGCATCGTTGATAGCCCTTAAATCTTCAGATATTAATATCATTTTGGGTATGGACTGGATGTCAGCTCATCAAGCCAAAATTGATTGCTTCTCTAGGACTGTTCAACTCACCCATCCTTCGGGGAAGATAGTTAATGTCTTGACCCGAATAGCCAAGCGACAATTATACTCTCTTAACGCCAGCCCTTTGCCAGACCTTGAGGACGTGCCGGTAGTCCGTGACTTTCCGGATGTCTTCCCAGAGGAACTGCCAGGTGTTCCACCTGACAGGGATGTTGAATTCGTAATAGATCTCATTCCAGGAACCGTTCCGATTGCTAGAAGACCCTATAAGATGGCACCCCTAGAACTAGCCGAGCTTAAGAAACAACTCGATGAGTCCTTGAAAAAGGGTTTCATCCGCCCTAGTTCATCTCCGTGGGCTTGCCCCGTCCTATTCGTCAAGAAGAAGGATGGTACGGACCGGATGGTTGTAGATTACCGACCTGTCAATTTGGTCACAATCAAGAACAAATACCCGCTTCCCAGGATCAACGACCTGTATGATCAGCTCGCTGGATCCTCAGTCTTCTCCAAGATGGATTTGAGGTTGGGCTACCATCAAATCAAAATCAGAAACGGGGACATTCCTAAAACGGCCTTTGTTACTCGTTATGGCCAATACGAGTACACCGTCATGTCCTTCGGTTTAACCAACGCTCCAGCCACCTTTTCTCGGTTAATGAACTCAATCTTCATGGAGTATTTGGATAAGTTCGTCGTAGTTTATCTCGATGATATACTCATCTACTCCAAGAACGAGGAAGAACATGCCGAACATCTAAGGCTAGTGTTGCAGAAACTTCGAGAGCATCGCCTTTATGCCAAATTTTCTAAATGTGAATTCTGGTTGCCAGAAGTGACCTATCTAGGTCATGTAATATCTGGTAACGGTATTGCTGTTAACCCTGAGCGAGTTCAAGCCGTCCTTAATTGGACTCCACCTGAATCGGTCAAGCAAGTTCGGAGTTTTCTAGGCTTAGCGAGCTATTGCCGTCGCTTTGTCGAGAACTTCTCCAAAGTTGCCAAACCTCTAACCGAACTCCTCAAGAAAGATAAGAAGTTCGAATGGACTCCACAATGTGAGCACAGCTTTCAGGAACTGAAAAGACGCCTGACCTCTGCTCCCGTACTGGTACCGCCAGACTTCTCCAAGGACTTTGTTATCTACTGCGACGCCTCGCGACAAGGACTAGGTTGCATTCTCATGCAAGATCGACACGTAATTGCCTACGCTTCACGGCAGTTGCACCCACATGAGGAGAATTATCCTACTCATGATCTAGAACTTGCAGCCGTAGTCTATGCACTTAAGACCTGGCGACATTACCTCCTCGGTAATCGTTGCGAAATATTCACTGATCACCAAAGTCTGAAGTATATTTTCACCCAACCGGATTTGAATCTCAGGCAGAGACGTTGGGTTGAATTGATCACAGACTTCGACTTAGGAATAACCTATACCCCAGGGAAAGCCAACGTCATGGCTGATGCGCTAAGTCGTAAATCTTATTGTAACAACCTGATGTTACAACAAAGTCAACCGCTTCTCCATGAGGAATTTCGGAAGCTTAACCTTCACATTGTACCTCAAGGTTTTCTTTCCACCTTGGTAGCAAAACCTACTCTTACGGATCAAATCATCGCTGCCCAAAAGCGAGATAAGGGAATATCTAAAATCAAAGAGAACATTGCTAGCGGAGGTGCTAGTTGTTTCTCCACAAATGATCATGGTGTTGTGTACTTCGAGAACCGTCTAGTGGTTCCCAAGAACCAGCATCTACGGCAGTTGATCCTTAAGGAGGCTCATGAATCTCCTCTCACCATTCATCCCGGTAGCACTAAAATGTATCAGGACCTACGCCAGAGGTTCTGGTGGACTAGGATGAAGAGAGAAATTGCTCAGTATATTGCAAATTGCGACGTCTGTCGTCGTGTAAAAGCAGAGCATCAACGGCCTGCTGGCACCCTTCAACCCTTAGCTATTCCTGAATGGAAATGGGATAAAATTAGTATGGATTTTATTACCGGTTTTCCCAGGACCAAGAGAGGGAATAATGCTATTTTCGTCGTGGTCGATCGTCTTTCCAAAGTAGCTCATTTCTTACCAGTTCGTGAGAGTATAACCGCTAGTCAGCTGGCAGACTTGTACATCTCCCGAATAGTGTCTCTCCATGGTGTTCCTTTGGAAATTAACTCGGATCGAGGAAGTCTTTTCACCTCTCGATTTTGGGAAAGTTTCCAAAATGCTATGGGAACCCGTCTCTCCTTTAGTACCGCCTTCCACCCTCAGTCGAGTGGTCAAGTGGAACGCGTCAACCAAATTCTAGAAGACATGCTTCGAGCCTCTGTTATCTCCTTCGGAATGGACTGGGAGAAGTGCCTTCCATTTGCCGAATTCGCTTACAACAACAGCTATCAATCTAGCTTGGGTAAAGCCCCTTTTGAAGTTCTCTATGGACGACGATGTCGAACACCCCTTAACTGGTCAGAGACCGGGGAAAGACAATTCTTTGGCCCGGACATGATTCAGGAAGCAGAAGATCAAGTTCGTATCGTTCGTGAAAAGCTGAAAACAGCCCAATCTCGTCAAAAGAGTCAATATGACCGAAAACATAGGGCTATGACTTTTGAGGTTGACGAGAAGGCTTATCTTCGGGTCACCCCTCTGAAGGGAACCCATCGTTTCGGTATCAAAGGCAAATTGGCTCCTCGTTACATTGGACCTTTTCGCATTCTCGCCAAACGAGGAGAAGTTGCCTACCAGTTGGAACTACCTCCGCACCTCTCCAGAGTTCACGATGTCTTCCACGTTTCTCAACTCAGGCGTTGCTTCTCGGATCCTATCCGTGAAGTGGACCACGAAACGCTTGATCTCCGAGATGATCTTACATATCGAGAGTACCCCATTCGCATCCTCGATCAAGCCGAACGTACCACGCGACGTCATAATATCAAGTTTCTCAAGGTTCAATGGTCGCACCATTCTGAGGATGAAGCAACTTGGGAAAGGGAGGATCGTCTTCGACTCGAGTATCCCGCCTTCTTCCCGGAGGAACCCAAATCTCGGGACGAGATTCTTTTGAGTGGGGGTGAGTTGTCACACCCTAGCTAGTCATGCATTAGAGTGTTGCATCATGTTTACTCATTCATCAGAAACTTGAAATGGGGATGACAGAACCCCCAGTCCCCTCTGAAACCAACTAGGGTTACTAAAATAATTTTTCAATGAACCTGAAATGCCCTTCTAAAATGCCCATCATTTTTGTCTTGGTTCAGAACCTCTGCCAAAAGTGGTGCACATTTTCCTAGGCCATCCTAGGGTTTTTGAATTAAATCATAAATATTTGAATTTGGGCATTTAAAATAATATAAAATATTTAAATGCTCAAATATCTCCAAACTAAAATGTTTCATGTTGGAAATAATCCAACTATGGGCCAGGAATAGTTTGGTGATTTTTGAAGTTGCCTAGGTATTTTATTTAATTCAACAAAGTTGCAGATATTATTAAATAAAAACCGAAACAGAAAATAAGGGGGAAAACCTACCTGGCGCCACCGCAGGCCCACCAGCCAGCCCACCTGGCCGGCCCAGCCCGGCCACCGCTCCAGCGAGCTGCTTGGCTCGCCAGGCAGGCAGCCAAGGTGCTCGGCGGCGGCACCGCAGCTCGCCATGCAGCTGCTCGCCGCCTCGCCGCCTCCCTCGCCCGGCTAACGCCGTGGATCGGCCTCTCTCTCTCCCCCGAACCCCCCAGACACCCCCTCTCCTCTCCAGCTCCTTCCCCTCGCACGCCCCAGCCATGGCCGACGCCATCGCCGCCACCCCCTCGCCGTAGCCACGCCCTCCGACCACCCCACGCCGTCTCACCATGTCCAGGAGCTCCGCCGCTGTCCACTTCATCGAGCAGCCGAGCCCCGAGCGCTCGCAACGCCCGAGACCACCGCACCGACCTCGCCCGAGCTCACCGTCGCCGGAGATCCCCTTCAACGCCATCGTCGCTCCGGTCCATCTCCGGCCGCACCAGGGACTCCGTCGCACTCACTGTGAGCTTAGCCATCTTCCCCTCCCTTCCGTTCTTGCTCCCGAGCTGTGTAGCAACCTCCTGGAGCTCAACCGCACCCACCGCCGTGGACCTCGTCGCCGACGTGCTCCTGGTCATCCTCCGGCCACAAGATGGTGTCCATCTTGCTCACCGCGTCCCACAGCACCTAGCTAGCCACTCCACGAGCCTCACCGAACCCTCTAGCACCAAGTTCACCTCCGACCGAACCTCGGTGGCCGCCAAAGTCGTCGCCGGCGTCGACTCCGGCCACCCCGACCCCAACGGACTCCGCCAAGAGCTGCGGGTTGTCCTCAGCTCCACTCCGGTGGCCTCCGCGGTCCATTTAGTGGCCGAAATGGCAAAAACCACTTCCGCCGCCGCGTCGGGCTCGCCGGCGGCTAAACACCGGCAGCCGACTTTGACTTTGACCACGGGTGGGCCCTGGTTGACTCCCCTGAGTCAATGACAGGTGGGGCCCAGCCCTGTTAATTAAACAGGATTAGTTTTAATTAACTTTTAATTAAATTAATCACCCTGACATGCGGGACCCACTGTCAGGTTTGACCCAGACCTGTTCCGTTGACCTGCTGACGTCACACTGACGTCAGGCTGACGCAGTAATTGATTTTCTGGATTTAAATTAAATCAGGAAATTCCAGAATATTATTTAAACTTCAAAAATTCATAACTTTTATTCTGTAACTCCAAATTGGACAAATTATATATGAAAAATGATCAGAAAAATCCAATATATCCATCTGTACTATTTTCATGCATGATCAAACAAGTTAAATTGATGTTTTAAGCAGAATAAGGAAAAGCACTTAAAGAGGCCATGATTGAGTTTGAAATTTGAATCTTTGATTCAAATTTGTTCAAACCCTTCTGGTTTTAGTTGCATTAGCCCAACACACTCATATTGCCATGTTTCATGCATGCATCATATTGTTGCACATTGTTTGGTGATGCTTGTGTATCGATGTCCTTTGCGACAGGTTCTGTCTCCGAGGAGTACCGTGATTACCCTAACGAAGAATCATATCCGAGCATCGAACCATCAGGCAAGCAACCATCCATTTGATCATATCGATACAATCCCATGTTCTCGCTCCTGCTCTCTTTTACTGCACTGAGATCTGTATGTGTGATTTAAGATACAGCTACTACCATGCATTGGGCCCTGAAATATGACCCCGCTCGACTTCTTATTCACCCTAGCTCTCTGTCCAGGAGTTGCAAGTAGTTTCTGGTGTTTGTAGCTACTGGAGGCCGTGGACAGCGCTGACCGTAGGGGTGGGCTGTGATGCGGTAGGTACGTGGCCGGGTGTACCGAATACCCGTTAGGTATCTCGGGAACCCTGTTCACATCGTTCGGGGCCGTATGGGAAACCTCGGCCGGACTCCCTGCGGATGGAACCTGAATAGGCGATAAACCTGGACTAGAGGCTTAAGTGTTTAGGTAGGTCGTGGTCTACACCCACGTCGGCTTTCGCTTGAAGTCTGCCGAGCACATATCGTGTGCAGACGCTAAGTGGTGGAAACATGTATGAAGAAGTACACCCCTGCAGGGTTAACATGATCTATTCGAATAGCCGCGTCCGCGGTAAAGGACTACTTGGTTGCCTATACAGTTCATAGACAAGTAAATGGAAACTACTAAAAGCCTCAAGATAAGTGTGAGTGCCGAGGATGGCTCTTCCGTAGGAAGACGGAGGTGGATCCTCGGTAGTGTATTGAAGTGGTGAGTAGTGGACTCGTGTGCGCAAAACATTTCAAGTTGGGGTATCGTAGGATAGCCTAGCCAAGAGTCAAAGCTGGCTTGCTGCAATAACTCCACCAACCCTTCTTGATACTATGCATGTATGTAGGATCTGATGTAAGTCTTGCTGAGTACCTTTGTACTCATGTTGCTATAATCTACATTTTTACAGAAGACGCTGCTACCCCTTCTGATGGGTTCTATGTAGACGTTGACATCAACGAGTAGGCTAAAGACCCAGGTGGTGACCCTGAGCTTGTGATGGACCACGTAGTATAGCTAGGCTTTCCAAGCCTCTTTTATTTTACTAGTTGTCTGTACCCAGACAATGTACTTCCGCTGCTGGCTTGTATGACTGTATGACTTGTATGTTGGGTCGTGAGACCCGTACCTTTGTGAATGTTATGTATGGCTCCCTGAGCCTTAAATAAAGTACTTGTGTCATAGAGTCATGTTGTGATGCTTCGTTATATTTGCACATATCGGGCATATTGTGTGTATGATTGAAATGCTTGGTATGTGTGGGATCTGACTATCTAGTTGTTTATCTTTAGTAGCCTCTCTTACCGGGAAATGTCTCCTAGTGTTACCGCTGAGCCATGGTAGCTTGCTACTGCTCTGGAACACTTAGGCTGGCCGGCATGTGTCCTTCTTCGTTCGCGTGTCTGTCCCTTCGGGGAAATGTCACGCTTTGAGTACCGGAGTCCTGTTAGCCCGCTACAGCCCGGTTTACCGGAGTCCTGCTAGCCCAGTGCTACAGCCCGGACCCACTTGCTGATGACCGACACGTTCGAAGCTGGGTCATGGATGCCTGTCCCTGTAAGTCTGTGCCACTTTGGGTTTACGACTAGTCATGTCAGCCCGGGCTCCTTATCATATGGATGCTAGCGACACTATCATATTCGTGAGCCAAAAGGCGCAAACGGTCCCGGGAAAAGGTAAGACGACACCCGTGGGGATACCGTGCGTGAGGCCGCAAAGTGATATGAGGTGTTACCAGCTAGATCGATGTGACATCGAGTCGGGGTCCTGACAATCAACGAAATCGGAGTTATAAAACTCGAGTTATGAACAAAAGAAGTTTGAATTCAAATCTGTTTGAAACCCAATTTTTAAACTTTCAAAAATATGTTTAAGTTGTTTTACTGGATAGAGGGGATCATAATGAAGAAGTGGGCATTGGTTTCGTCTAATTCCGACTAACGAGAAAAAAGTAATGTTAGATTGAAATCTAGGGGCAAAACTGAAAAATAAATAACCGCAAATAGGTCCCTGACTAAAACTAACAGAAAAAACTTTCATTTTCTGAAACTAAACAACGGATGTTCACTAAATAACTAAACAAAAAAAATAGATCTAGGTTTTCTAGGAAAAACCGATCTAGGAAAAAATAAAACCGAACTAAATAAAATAAATTCGGGGCGGTTGCGGTTATACCGGTTCGGGGAAATAAACCGGCGGCGGCTGTTTCCGGCGGCTTTCCGCGGTGGCGGGCTTCAACGGCGGCGGCGCGGCTTGCAGCGGCGAGGCGAGGCAGCTCCGGCGGGCGAGGGGCGATGCGGCGCGGGGCGGTGCGGCGAGCGGCGGGGCGGCGAGCGGCGGGGCGGAGTGCAGCGGCGCGGCGCGGCTTGGGAGCGGCAGCAGAGGCGGCGGCGCGATGCGAGAGAGGCGGCGGCGCAGACGAGGAGAAGAGGGGATCCGGGGCGAAGGAATTTATAGAGGGGGGAGGGCGGTGGCGTGAAGGAGGGGCAAAGGCGGCGGAGGAGTCTGAAGGCGGCACGACCTCCGATGGCCGCGCGGCGGCTTGCCCGAGCGGGACTCCAGCTCGGGGAAGGACACAGGTGGCGCGCTGGGCTAGGCCGCTGCCTGGCTGCAGCTGGGCCGACCCAGTCGGCGGAAGGAAGTTTATTTTTTATTTTTTTTTGAATAATTTTTTAGAGAAGTAAATAAGAATAAATAACAAATAATAAAAATGATATATAGGCATATTATATATCAAAATTTTCAGAAAAAGATTTTCTACAACATGAACATTTTTCAAGCGTCAAATAAATTCCTCAAAATTTTAAAAAAAGCAAATAGTGCTACTGGTTCAATAAAACCCCATAAATATCCTTTTTAAAATACCAAAATGATTTCAAATTTATTTATCTCCAATTTTCTATTGTAGAGAATCATTTTACCCTATTTCCCATATATTTTATTTTTGGAGAAAATAATTTGAATAAAACCCAAATAACTCCAAATTGAAATTAATTTCAAAGGGACTTTAAATTTAATTCTTTTAAACTTCCAACTCATATTTCATACAATTTGAAGAAGTCATTTTATCTTCTCTCATGAAAATCATTGAGTTGCATAAAGTTTTTGAATTGGAAATATTTCCAAATGAAATTCAAATCTTTTCAAAATCCTTTTCATTTATAATGGAAGAAGTCATGTCATCTTCTCTCTAGGGTTTTGTATTTGAAAAGAATTTGAATTCATGGAGATCATAAATGCAAGGTGAAAGTTTGGGAAAGTCATTTCATTCCCTCTCATTTAACTTTCAAAAAGTTTCAAATTTCAGTCAATTTCACACAAACAACCACACCACAATCAAACAATCAATCAAAACTATCTATTTAATATAACATTCCAAAATTTAGAATTTTGGGATGTTACAAACCTACCACTCTTAATATGAATCTCGTCCTCGAGATTTGGAGAGGCTAGCAAGAATTAGATTGTGTTCGGGGGTCTCCTCAAAATCCATTGATCATCACAGAGGGTCTGGGGTGCTATCACCCTTAGAAACATGGTTACGGTTCCATCAAAACTCATATACTCCAACCTTATTGTTGAGAGTGTCGATCTTCTCAGATCTTCAGGATAATTCCTCCTCTAGGCTCTTCCATTAGTGGCATAACCTTTTTCCTCAATTCTTCCGTCCTTTTATCTTGGTAAGGTTCTTCCGAGATGGATCTTCTTTGCTAATAGGTCTGGCGCCAATACTAAATAACTATCGATATCTCATGGCGGTCAACAATTTATGGTTTCTCCTGCAGGAAATGGGTTTGGGCTTCATTCTCACCGTATGACCTACGATTGGCAACAGCTGCGTTGTACAAGGGGAAAATTGTCATACCATTCTAAGGTTCATACAAGGTTTTGATCGTCGTCGCTCTACTATGGGTAAGTCACTCAGATTTACCATCCCATATAACAGAGGCGAATAATAAGAGTAAGTCGGCATGGTGATCAATCCATTTCGCACCCAAATCATTACCTTGTATATGGTTTAGTGAATCTCTTTTTCTAACAATCGGTCATCCTCACAAGCATTGCAGAATTTCTCTTGTCAACGGACCAAGTTCGGATAATCCATTGATTCTGCAAGCCAAACAAACATCTATCGTTTCTTCACAACTCTCAGGTTTTGCGTAATCCTATAAAATGGTATGTTGATAAAGGCATATATTCTTCCAGGGGTTTTCCTTCAGCAAGAGTGTGCTTGCTTCTTGGTAGGTCCTGGGGCCCGTGGGTTATGGGCTCACCTCATCACTTGTAAACCTTGAACTCATCATCAAGGGCAACTGATCATTATTCCAACTTCCAGCTTCCCAGCATTCTTAAATCCATCCAATTGTACTGTCTCCCTTCCTTCTATTGGTACCAAACTAAGATGTGATTACTCAGACTCATCGTGGAGTTACAATTGCTCCATATTACCAACATTATACCTACTTTATATCCAATAGTACTTCATCTCTTCATATTCTTGGGGGTATTCCACATATCGAGATAAAACTGGTACTTATTTTGTCCGAAGTCCACTCCGTGGAATATCATTATCTTTTCCAGGGGTCAAGTGTCCTCACAGGGTACTACCAGCCTTGGAATTTCACAAGTTCTTCCATAGACCATATTTCTTATCCTCGAAAATGGTCAAAATCTTTCTTCCTAGAGTAACAACTCGTAAAATTCCTCGTATGAAATCATGACACACGAACTTTATTGATTTCATGAATTTATTGCAATCTTTTGCATTTGCATTACATGCCTCAACTCAACACCTCAATATAAAAGAATTGTTCCCACTACTACTACTATATTCCTCACAGACTCAACTATTTAACACGAATATCCTCATTGGGACAATCTCTAGCAAAGTTCCCTGCTTCATTACGATGGAAACATATTACTTCTGACAAGTCTCGAGGTTTCCTTGTGATTACATAGCCTCCTAGGGTCCTCAGCTTCCTTTTTGGGCAACCGCTGAAGTAGTGCCCTAAATCTTTGCACCTGAAACATGTGATATGACTCAGGTCCTTCTTTGTAGAAATTGGGTTGTTCCTGGAATCCAATCTATTTCTCTTTCTGTACTTTTCCGTGCCAATCAGGGCTTCTATTTCTTGTGGGGGCCATACTCTACTTCCTCTGTCGGGAATGCTACTAGATCCCCCTTCAGACAATTTTGGGAGATGTGTCCTTCTTCTCCACATGAATAGCATGACTTGGTGCAGGGTTTAATTGGGTCTTCTGGGTGTGTTCGCCACCTCTTCCTTCATCACAGGTTCTTCTAAAGTTTCCTTGAGGGCTCCTTTCATTGCTTCTTTCTTCTGCTAGATGGTTCTTTGTACCATGGGGTAAATGTGACACTGAGCAGGGTAGTGGGTAGTCCCTTCACACAAGAAACAAGTAATATGCCTAGTTGGGCATTCTTCAGCTGGATGACTTTCTTCACAATAAGGGCATTTATCCTTGTGTTCTTTATGGTTTTGTCCTATTGCTCCACAAAGCTTGTATGCACAAGGTTTCTTCATATCATTTCCATAAGGCTTCAAATTCGGGGACACAAGACGAGACCTTAGCAGAGTCAACTTAAATTCTTCCCAAGTGGTTCCTCTTGGCCATCCATTGATGGTTTGGTACATCCTCCACCAAGTAGGAGCACCTCTCTCAAAGCACTGAAGAGCATGCTGGGACATATACTTTCCGGCTATAGTGTTATTCTTCATGTGATCTTCCATGTTCTGAACCCATCAATCCGTCTCCAATTGAGTCATAAGTTCAGAAAATATGTGTTCATCTCCATTCATCCTCTATTGGTTCCAATGGTTTTGGGTAAGGACGAGATAAGGTTGGAGAGAGGGATACACACAATACAAAGAATAGTTTTGAAGAGACGAGTTTTATTTTGTGGCCGTCGGAAAAACATCAAACAAATGACAGCTCACAATTGTCGCATCTAACATAAGTATATAACAGGGTTTGATCTTCTAAAGGTCAATAAATCTTCAAAGTCGTCGAACTCTTTAAATCTTCAGAGTATCTTGAGGTTTTGCTCTTCCAGCTTGGCTATTTCAGCTTCCGGGTTCTGAGTCTTTACGAAATGCTTCCTTGTCGAATAAGGCTTCTAGAAGTTCCATCCAAAAATTCTTGAGGTAAAACTCCAGACCCTAGTGATACACTAGCTGAGGTGAAAACTTCATCTTTTGCTCGCTCGGTAAGGCGATAGGTGCTCCATTTTCCTTCTGCCATCCAATCCTTCCGAGGAAATTTATTGCTTAACACAGCATGGTGACGACAGCACAAGCGGGCAATATCATCATGGATAGCTGTGATTTATGCCCATGTCTCTACCATGAGCTATCATTCCATAGTTGATATCCCTTGTCTTTGGGTTTTCTTGTTGACCAAAAATTTGTGTCTTGCCTCTCCATGTTTCGGTCTTTCTCTGACACACCTTCATCGTAGGTATCGGCAACTTCAATAGTCTGACAAACTCCATAAGGGTTGGACCACAGGGAAAATCTTTATAGTGTTGTCTTTGGTTCAGTGTGAAGCTCTTCCTCTACAATATGGAAGCCAAGGGTTATTCAGTAAAGAAATTCAGAAGGATACGAGAATAACTTAAGTGGATCCTATCAGAGCCTTCCAAGTCACTACACTCTGGGAATTCTTCATAGCCCTCCAATTCTTCGAGTCATCAGAGTCTTCAACCATTGTAGTTTCAATTATTCTAATGCACGACAAAATCCTCTTTTTCCAAAGTGGTCTTAGTTGTCTGATATCTTGTACTTCTTGGAGTGGTCTCATCAGGTGAATCTTCGTGTGGTCAAAAGGGGAAAGGGGTATAGTCTAACTATTTGAGGTGAGAGGAAAGTACTGGGTAAAGCTTAGAAAAGATGAGAGTTAAGGAATCTCTTTTGAAAATAAAGTTTTGAGAAAACCTTTCCTATGGGCTTGCCAATTTCTAGGGATCATGTTCTACAATCAATATGTGCTCTGATACCATCTTGTAGCGACCCGACCTGAATGTATCAAAGTCTCTGTGCCTAAGTGTCATCCCTGGATCGGTATGCTGACACACACAGTACTCGAGGATTTATAACAGAGGTAAATCACATGTATAAAGTAAAATACTATTACCTCAATACATATAGCGGAAGTAACAACAAGGTTGTGGAGTTCCCAACAATGCCAACGGCAAAGTTGAGTGTAGACATCGTAACCCTAACGTATCACTTACTCGTCATAAGATTCCTGCAACATGAGACGTTGCAGCCATGTAGGTCAGTACATTGAATGCACTAGCAAAATTACACCATAGGATAATGATGAATAATAGCTATCACTACATGCATATTTGGCTGGTGGAGGCTCTAAGTTTAATTTTTTTGCATAAAGCTATTTTTTTTCCAATGACAAAGGAATAAATTTTATTTACTACAAAGTTTATACCAATATTGAGAAGGTTCCCCCAACTCAATCCCATAATTAATCATTAAACCCAATACATTAAATAAAGAGCGATGAGATCGACAAAATATTCACTTCCAGATACTCAAAATTGTCCATAACCGGGGACACGAGTAACCATGATTAGTTTATACACTCTGCAAAGGTTGTGCTCTTTTCCCCACAAGACCCGATCGCCTCCCTTGAAGTCCTCGCACTGCTTGGTGTTTGAGAATGGGATGACTGGGACATGGTCTTTCTGAAGCATTTACTCTCTACTCCGGGTGGACCAGTACACCTACAACCCCCTTACATCTGCTAGTCCACCTCTTCAAGAGCTCACACAACTTACTCAACTATGCCACAGCCCATAATGGCTTGTGGCTGCACACGGAAGTTTCTAGCATGAATAATCTTATGATCCCTTTGAGCCTGGGTGGCATTCCATAGGGTGATCACACGGGTACTCTAGGATCCCCTTGGGCAAGCATTGGGTTCTCCAGGTGCCCGGGCAAACCACTGGGTGCTCCAGGGTGCCCCAACCAATCCACCCAGATATGTATTAAAGTAGCCACCTTAAGTTTCCCTTAGTTAACAATATCTCTCTCATCTTTCATAAATTATCTGAAACCAACCACGTCTACGAGCATAGCATAGTAGTATAAGCATAACGTAGTAACACCCAAGGGTTTTAATATAAGACAATAGGTTCCTACCTCATCAACTACTTCCCAGTACCCACATGTTATCAAACCTACTCATGCAATGTTTGAGGGTTGAAACTAATGCATAAAAACTGGGTATGAAAAATATGATCAAAGTGTGAACTTGCCTCTACTGTTGATGAAGATCCTTCACACTCATAACTCCTGATAGTTCTACTCATCACACTCTGTTCAATCTATCATAAGAAATCAATAGTAACCACACATAAGCAATCATGCAAAAGAATCGAAGAAAAGATCTCGGAAAACTGCGAAAACAAGCAATTAACTCTTGCAATAGAAAACAATTTACAACAGTATCAAAATTGAGTGAATTTGTTCTTATCAGAAAGTTTAGGTCAAGAGCTTTGATTTCCAAAAAGAATCAACTAAATCGGAGTTATAAAACTCGAGTTATGAACAAAAGAAGTTTGAATTCCAATCTATTTGAAACCAAATTTTAAACTTTCAAAAATATGTTTAAGTTGTTTTACTGGATAGAGGGGATCATAACAAAGAAGTGGGCGTTGGTTTCGTCTAATTCCGACTAACGAGCAAAAAGTAATGTTAGATTGAAGTCTACGGGCTAAACTGAAAAATAAATAATCGCAGATAGGTCCCTGCCTAAAACTAACAGAAAAAACTAAATAATGAACGTTCGTTTTCTGGAACTAAATAGCGGACTTTCACTACATAACTAAACCAAAAAAACCGATCTAGGTTTTCTAGGAAAAACCGATCTAGATAAAAAATAAAACCGAACTAAATAAAAGAAAACCAGAGCGGTTGCGGTTATACCGGTTCGGGGAAATAAACCGGCGGCGGCTGTTTTTGGCGGCTTTCCGCGGCGGCGGGCTTTGACGGCGGCAGCGCGGCTTGGAGCGGCAAGGCGAGGCGGCTCCGGCGGGCGAGGGACGATGCGGCGCGGGGCGGCGCTGCGAGCGGCGGGGCGGAGTGTGGCGGCGCGACGCGGCTTGGGAGCGGCAGCAGAGGCGGTGGTGAGCGGCGGCAGGTGGCGGCGCGATGCGAGAGAGGCGGCTGTGCACACGAGGAGAAGAGGGGGTCCGGGGCGGAGGAATTTATAGGGGGGGGACGGTGGCGTGGAGGAGGGGCAAAGGCGGCGGAGGAGTCCGGAGGCAGCACAGTCTGATGGCGGCGCGGCGGTGTGCCCGAGCGGGACTCCAGCTCGGGAAAGGAGACAGGCGGCGCGCTGGGCTGGGCCGCGGCCTTGCTGGAGCTGGGCCCGCCCAGTCGGCGGAAGGAAGTTTTTTTTAATATTTTTTCACAGAACTAAATATGAATCAACAACAAATAATAAAAATGATATATAGGCATATTATATATCAAAATTTTCAGAAAAAGATTTTCTACAATATGAATTTTTTTCTAGCATCAAATAAACTCCTCAAAAATTTAAATAAAGAAAACAGTGCTAGTGGTTCAATAAAACCCCATAAAAATCGTTTTAAAAATACCAAAATGATGTCAAATTTATTTCTCTCCAATTTTCAAATGTAGGGAATCATTTTGCCATATTTTCCATATATTTTATTTTTGGAGAAAAATAATTTGAATAAAACCCAAATAACTCCAAATTGAAAATAATTTCAAAGGGACTTTAGATTTGATTCTTTTAAACTTCCAACTCATGTTTCATACAATTTGAAGAAGTCATTTTATATTCTCTCATGAAAATCATTGAGTTGCATAAAGTTTCTGAATTGGAAATATTTCCAAATGAAATTCAAATCTTTTCAAAACCCTTTTCATTTATCATGGAAGAAGTCATGTCATCATCTCTCTAGGGTTTTGTATTTGAAAAGAATTTGAATTCATGGAGATCATAAATGCAAGGTGAAAGTTTGGGAAAGTCATTTCATTCCCTCTCATTTAACTTTCAAAAAGTTTCAAATTTCAGTAAATTTCACACAAATAACCACACCACAATCAAACAATCAATCAAAAGTATCTATTTAATATAACATTCCAAAATTTAGAATTTTGGGATGCTACACGCACAATATACATAGATTGTAAAGGTTGACACTCTAACATTCAAAATAAGCTTCACAAGATACAATATGCATGCAAGCTAACATTCACAAGCACTTAAGTTCAATGATCGATGGTTCTCTGAGCAAAGGGCCTCCCTACGCACGCTCAATGTTGTGTGCACTTTGAGCATGTTGGCTTATCTTGCAATTTACGCTGACACATTGCAGCAAACAGAGGAGGCAATAGAGATCACTCAACATCATGCCATTTTGTGCAGTTCCACTGAAATCATCTTCATTGTCATGAATGTGAAAAGATAGGAAAGCGCTGTACTTAAATGGTGTCACAAAATAGTAGCACTTATCAATAGCTCGGCATGAAAAAACACGATCATCTGGAAGAAGGGGATACTGACCTACGTGAGGAAGACTATGCATAAATTTAGAGGTGGTTAGTTGATTTCCACCTTGGGATCTCCCATGATGGCACGGAGGAAATTTGATCAAATCGATGAGCACAATTCCTTCCGTGTGGCTGTAGAAAATTTGTTCGACTAACCACAATATCTTTTTTGTGCAGTTCCACCAAAATAATGCACCGCTGTTTGCATGACCCCTACTCGCCGGCCAGGCCATCAATGACTCGGACCCTTTTATCTCGCGTGGACGGCACGGCTACAGTGTTTGTTTTCTCCCGCACACATGACAGGCTTGTTCCACACTGCAAACAGCAAGTCAGCATACGAATAAGCTTATTTCATCTTGCGTTAGTCATTCTACCTAGTTATGAATGTAGGAATACCTCGAGCATCGTGTGGTGACCTGACAGCAGGTTCCACTAAAGTTGAGGTTTGTGTTTCTGTTTGCACAAATAGACACCATATGGAGATAGACAACCCTGTTTGCACAAATACAATTGGTGGCGGCCTCCCATGTTCTACTTCTCCTCGATAATGGCAGCGGGTGGGCACGTGCTGGCCATTACCTCGTTGACATCCGCGGTGGCTTCTTTCTCTGCCTACATGGCGTGGCTATGCGTGCATCGACGGTGGATGGCGCAGTCGGAGGCACTAGAGGCGTTGTACGACGCGGCAGCATCAAGGGCACGACAATGCCCGTGCCGCCGTGCTCACCGACAAGCTGGCGTGGAGCAAGTCAGCACTCTTCCTCGAGCTATATTGGAGCGGCCTGCTGTGGAACCACGCGTCGGGTTAGTGCGGAAACTACCTCCGACAAGCTAGGCGAGGTAGGTGGAGCAGCAATCTGCTTTGCTCGTAACTGCCGGGCTCGGCGGGCCACCCAGACGGCTTTAATGTCCGAGAACTGCTCTTCTTGCTCGTATCGCATTCCACACGGGTTTCTCTATCTTTACTTCTCTATTCTACTCTTATAAAAAACAGAGTTGATGATGATGGTGTGCCTGCCAACCTGAAATATAGGCCGTCCGATTTATATCTGACGGATAGGAAGGAAACAATGGCAATTTTGCAAAATGATACCCACACCCCTCTCCACATTTGCAAATAAGGCCTTCCTTGTTCATCCTTTTATCCCGCAAGATAAACTACTCATACAAATGCATCTTGATGTTCCGTGCAACGCATGGGCATCTTGCTAGTAAATGTAGGTTTTTGAATGCGACGACGAGGCGGATACAGCTAGGAGTGCAGTGGGCGGTGCCCTCGGCCGGCCGCTTCAAATGGCGGACACAGTGAGAGGTCACGTCCGCCCTTACCCCCTTGACCGTGGACCTTGACCGTGTACATCCGGCTTTGAGGACAACATTATCCTTGATGGTGTACGTCGCCTTGTGTCTAGATCTGAGATGCCATGTGTACCAGATGAATGACTCCAAGTTCGAACACTGTGATGATAGGTGCGAGCCGAGGAACACTATTGAATAGACCCCCCTCATAATTTTCCTACGTTGGTCGTTTGATTCATAGGATAGAATGCTATGGGACTTTTTCCCTATGTAATCATGTTTTAATTGGCAATCTAGCATCCACTCCAACTTTTTTTCACGTCCTTTATTCCTACTAAGAGAGTGCTTGCTCTAAATGATGTGCTGCTCCAAGAGACGCCTATATTAATTAACCATGCTCTAAAAAGGTGGACCAGCTTTGGCTATAGTATACTACTGTACTTGGTTAGTTGGTGACCTTGCGCTTGGATCTTCTCCTCTTCTGGAAGTTGAACAATAATGATGGTACTACAGAAGTACTTCTGGCAATCTGACACCAAATGAACTGCTTCACGTCCATCGCTTGTAAGCAAAAGTTTCTCCTCATGCTGCAAGCTACCGCGCACGCGTTGGCGAGGGAGAAGGGGAAGGCGTAGTAAGCAAGATTCTCGTTCTTCTGCGAGCTGACGGGACACATCAAAGTTATTTAGTACTCTCTCCAAAAAGGGCCGACCATGTCCATGGCTACCATCCCGTGCTCCATCATTGAGTACATGCACTATTCACATGCCATCGAGGAGAAAAATATTGCATAGTACTAGTGATGTAGGGTAGAACCCTAGGAAGGACCTTTTCACACTTGGAGGGGGAAAAGGAGGGAAATCACAAGAACAACATGAACACAAAGATGAACACAAAGAGGCAATCACTCCAACAATTCCCGATTACACATCCACTAGAGTAACAACACAAGATCCACAAGTCTTAAACACAATCAAAGGAAAGATACAAGGGTAAAGTTCATCCCAAATCCAAAGGAAGAGGGGTCTTCGTGGTAGTCTTCTCCCAATGGAGGTCTTGAAATCCTCAAGGATTCTTCCCTATGGGGTCTTGATGCTCAAAGAGGGAAGGTAATGGAGCAAAGCTCACCAAGATCTCATCTAATACTTTGCTAACCCTAAACATGGCCCTAGGTACGGAATATATAGGCTTGGGGTCGAAGGAGGAGAAGGGGAGCCGAAGAAGTCATCTCAGCCGTCCATCCTGGGAGGCCCATGCGCACGGGGTAAGTTGGGCCTGTGCGCACGGGGGTCCCGTGGGCACGGTACATGCCCGTGCGCACGGGGTGCTCCAGCGCCTGGTTCCTGTGTAGCCCATGGGCACGGGGTCTCGGGGGCCCGTGCGCACGGGGTCACCTGGGACTTGCTGTTTTGTTGCGGTTGCACTCCGTCTTGATCCTTATGGCCTTGGGGTGGTTCTCCTTCTCCTTGGGGATGCTCCTGAGCTTCTTGGTGATGTTCCACTTCATACCTAAGGAGGCATAGCATATTTTGGTGAGGTAGTAGACATGTTCCATTTGTGTCCATATGCAAGTCTAGTAGGAAGGAGTTCACCTCGGTTTCCAAAGCACGTGCTCTAGCTCTTGTCATGGGTCCTTGTGGGGTTGGATGTGTTGATGTAGAGTCCATGGGGATGATGGAAGGATGCTCCGCATCATCTCCCCTCCCTTCGAAAGGATCCGACCTCGGATCAAGATCTTCATCACCATGGAAAGGCGAGAGGTCTTTGACGTTGAAGATGTCGCTCACGTTGTACTTGTCTCGTGGGAGTTCAATCTTGTAGGCGTTGTCGTTGTAGCGTGCTAGCACCTTGAATGGTCCATCGGCTCGAGGTAGTAGTTTGGACTTGCGTTCGTTGGGGAAGCGGTCCTTGCGAAGGTGTAGCCACACGAGATCACCTATGTTGAAGATCATGGGTTGTTTGTTGACGTTGAGCTTGGTCGCTAGTCGATGTACTTGGCGCTCGATGATGTTCTTGTATCTTCATGCATCTTCTTGATGTAGCTTGCTCGTGCACTCGCATCCATGTTGGTGCGCTCTTGTAGAGGTAGAGGTAGAATGTCCAATGGGGACAACGGGTTGAAGCCGTAGACGACCTCGAAGGGGGACTTGCCGGTAGTCGAATGTCTTGCACGGTTGTAGGCGTACTCGGCGATGGGTAGACACGCCTCCCACTCCTTGATGTTCTTCTTGATCAACACGCGAAGTAGAGTGGATAGTGTCCGGTTCGTCACCTCCGTTTGGCCGTCGGTTTGAGGATGGTATGCGGATGAGAACAAGAGCTTGATTCCGAGCTTGGCGCATAGAGTCTTCCAAAAGTAACTCAAGAACTTGACGTCGCGGTCGGAGACGATTGTCTTTGGTACTCCATGGAGGCGCAAGATTTCCCTACAAAAGAGATTTGCAATATGTGAAGCATCGTCTATCTTGTTGCAAGGAATGAAATGTGCCATCTTAGAAAATCGGTCCACAACAACAAACACGGAATCCTTTCCATTTTGAGTTCTAGGCAAACCAAGTACAAAATCCATACTAATGTCTTCCCAAGGTTGATAAGGAATAGGAAGAGGCATGTAAAGACCATGAGATTGAGCTTTAGACTTAGCTTTGCGACATGTAGAGCATCGGGTGGTGAAGCGTGAGACGTCGCGGAACATCTTGGGCCAAAAGTAGTTCTTGGAGAGCGTGGCGAAAGTCTTGTCGCGTCCAAAGTGTCCCATGAGTCCGCCTCCATGAGCCTCTTGCAAAAGGAGCAAACGAAGAGAAGACTCGGGAATGCATAGTTTGTTAGCTCTCATAAGATAACCATCCTTGATGAAGTATTGTTCCCAAGATGTATGCGTCAAACATTTAGCATAATGAGGTGCAAAAGATGGATCATTAGCATACAAGTCTTTTATGTGCTCAAAGCCAATAACATTCAACTCAAGTTTAGTGACAAGCGTGCATATGCGTGAAAGTGCATCGACAACTACATTTTTCTTACCCTTAATGTACTTGATCACATATGGGAAAGATTCAATAAATTCACTCCATTTGGTATGACGCTTGTTCAACTTAGTTTGACCTTTTAAGTATTTAAGTGTTTCATGATCGGTATGTATGACAAACTCATGAGGTCTAAGATAATGTTCCCAAACATGTAGGACACGCACTAAAGCATACAATTCTTTGTCATAGATGGGATAGTTAAGTTGAGCACCGGAGAGTTTTTCACTAAAATATGCAATTGCTCGTTTTTCTTGCATCAAAACTCCGCCAATTCCAGTACCACTTGCATCACAATGAACCTCAAAAGTTTTGTCAAAGTTGGGCAAAGCAAGAATCGGAGCATGAGTAAGCAAAGACTTGAGCTCATCAAAAGCGGTTGATTGCAAAGATCCCCAAACAAAAGGAGCATTCTTCTTACTCAAAGCATGCAAAGGGGCGGCAATAGTGCTAAAGTTTTTCACAAAGCGACGATAAAAACCCGCAAGACCAAGAAAACTTCGCACTTGTTGCAAATTGGTGGGTTGGGGCCAAGTTTTAATTGCTTCAATTTTAGTTTCATCAACATGGACACCCTTGGAAGAGACAACGAAACCCAAGAAAACCACTTTGTCAACACCAAATGTGCACTTTTTCATGTTGGCATAAAGACTTTCCTTGCGAAGTGTTTGCAAAACAACCCTAACATGATCAAGATGCTCTTTCATGGTTTTGCTAAACACAAGAATATCATCGAAGTAAACCACAACAAAGACTCCAATGTAAGGGTCGAAGTACATGATGCATGAGACGCACAAAAGTACCGGGAGCCTCCGATAAACCCATAGGCATGACTAACCACTCATATAAGCCAAATTTTGTTTTGAAAGCAGTTTTCCATTCATCACCTTCTTGTATGCGGATTTGATAATAGCCACTTTTAAGATCAATTTTTGAGAAAAAGTTGGCTCCACTAAGTTCATCAAGCATATCATCTAAGCGAGGAATGGGATGCCTATAGTGAACGGTGATAGCATTTATAGGTCTACAATCGGAACACAAGCGGAAACTTCCATCGGGCTTAGGCACAAGTATAACGGGAACGGCACAAGGGCTTAAGCTTTCACGTACATGACCGTTGTCGATTAGTTGTTGTACTTGCCGTTGAATCTCCTTGGTTTCTTCGGGATTGACACGGTATGGAGCTTTGTTTGGAAGTGGCGCTCCGGGGATGAGGTCGATTCGATGCTCAATGCCTCGTAGAGGAGGTAGACCCGGAGGTAGCTCATTGGGGAAAACATCTTGAAATTCCTGCAAAAGAGATTGAAACACCAAAGGTAGCTCGTGAGTGGTGTTAGTTTTTGGTTCTCCATCCTTGCACACAAGGACAAAGTGCATCACACTCGATGGGTTCTCACACACTTCTCTCATCTCACTTTTTGTGGCGAATAGTATGAGGTTTTTCTCTCTAGGCGAAGAGGCGCTCAAGTTTGGCTTGTTGCTCTCACTCATGTTTTGGTGGCTCACTTTCTCACTCTTCTCTCTATGGTGGGTGGCTTGCTTGTCGGCTATCACTTGACTAGGAGACATGGGTCGTAGCACATATTCCTTCCTTTCATCTTGAAGCTATAGTGATTGGTACGCCCATTGTGGACGACACCACGGTCGAATTGCCATGGTCGACCAAGAAGGAGGTGGCAAACGGTCATTGGGACCACATCACACTCCAAAGTGTCTTCATATGACCAATTTTGAAGGATACTTGGACCGTATGCTCAACTCGTATAGTGCCGGAGTCACTTAGCCATTGAACCTTGTAGGGGTGCGGGTGCTTCCTCTTGACCAATTGAAGCTTGGAGCATAGTTCTTCACTTGCCAAGTTGTGGCAACTACCTCCATCGATGATGACCTTGACGGACCTTCCATTGATGCCGGCCTTGGTGTGGAAGATATGGCATCGTTGGTCTTCTTCTTGTTGATGTTGAAGTGTCAAGACCTTGGAGACAACGAGAGCGGGGCTCGTATCTTCATCACAAAAGACTTGATCATCTTCATCCTCGTTCACGCGCCGGTGCATGGCCACTTGCTCAATAGCTTCCATTTCATCTTCACTCATTGAGTCGTAGGTGCCATCGTTGTTGAGGATCATGGTGCACTTGTTGGTGCATTGGAAGGACTTATGGCCTCGGCCGCCGCATGTGAAGCACTTGATTGAACTTGTCTTGACGGTCTCATCGGTCGGAGTAGAGGAAGAAGCACGCGGCTTGTAGTTGCTTGTAGTAGGAGGAAGACGACTTGAACTTGACGAAGGTTTCTTGTATGTTGTCGTGTCATCGTTGCTTGGAGAAGGCTTGGTTGAAGTAGATGTTGCAGGAGTTGTTGAAGCTTGATTGTTGGAGAAGCCGTATGTCTTGGATGAGTACTTGGCATACTTGAAGTCATCTTGCACTTGACGTTCCGCCTTAGTCGCTTGATGCACTAGCTCGATGAGGTTGGAGTAGGGTTGGAAGTCGGCAATCTTGTTGATGGGATGATTGAGTCTATTCAAGAATCGTGCCATTGTTTGCTCATCATCTTCCTTGACATTGGCTCGAATCATGGCTATCTCCATTTCCTTGTAGTATTCTTCAACACTCTTTGCTCCTTGCTTGAGGAGTTGTAGCTTCTTGAAGAGATCACGGTTGTAGTAGGTGGGCATGAATCGTGCTCGCATGACATCCTTCATTTGAGCCCAAGTGGTGATTGGAGGGTCACCTCTTTCTTCTCGGCGCTCAAGGACTTGTTCCCACCATATTAGAACATAGTCTTGGAACTCAAGTGATGCCATCGCGATCTTCTTCTCTTCCTCATAGTTGTGCAAACGAAAGATTTTGTCAACCTTCAATGCCCATGAGAGGTATTCTTCCGGATCATTGCTTCCATTGAACTTGGGCATTGTGAATTTGAGTTTCCCATAGCGTTGCTCTTCATCTTGATAGCGGTTGCGGTATCGCTCTTGCCTTGGAAAGTACTCGAATTCTCGTTCCTCATGATGTCGCTCTTGGCGTGGAGGAGGGTCTTGAAGCACTTGTTCCACTTGGTGTCGCTCTTGTTGCGCTTGGGGTTGAGGTGGAGCTTGACGAGCTTGTGGAGGAGCTTGCGAAACTTGACGGTGCACACGTGGTTGATAGTTCCTCTCTTGTATTTCTTCTCGAAGGGCTTCCTCTTGATTGCACCGTTCGCGATTGCGGTTGGCGATGGCTCGACTTGATTCTTGAAGGGCACGTTCCGCCTCAAGAGCTTGTGCTTCTCGTTGTTGTTGTTGAAGACGTTGGGCCTCGACGTCTTGTTCCTCTTGGTGTAGACGCGCTCGTTCTTCTTCTTCTTGACGACGAAGACGTTGTCGTTCTTGAGCTTGAGCAAAAGTGACTTGGTTTGTTTGAGGACGAGGAACTTGCTCATCGACTTGCTCTTGTGAATGCTTGACATGTAGCGGGTCGCGCGATGCATGCCGGACTTGACGTGCGGCTCGTCGAAGAATGGTCGATGACGGTGTACTTGAGCCGGAGAAGGTGTCGTCGGAGTGTCGACTTGAGTGGCTCCGTCTTGAGTATGAAGAAGTTGAAGGAGGCCAGTTGACCAACAAAGCTCGGATCTCGTCCATTCTTGCATCGTTCTCTTGCTTGTGCGTGTCAAGCTTGTTATCAAAGTAGTCACGTGTACGTTTCTCGGAGAGTCGCAAGTCGGTGGCGAGGTTGTCGATGCGGTGAACCGAGGTGAACTCCTTCCTACTAGACTTGCATATGGACACAAATGGAACATGTCTACTACCTCACCAAAATATTCTATGCCTCCTTAGGTATGAAGGGGAACATCATCAAGAAGCTCAGGAGCATCCCCAAGGAGAAGGAGAACCACCCCAAGGCCATAAGGGTCAAGACGGAGTGCAGCAGCAACAAAACAGCAAGTCCCAGGTGACCCCGTGCGCACGGGGCCCCGAGACCCCGTGCCCACGGGCTACAAGGAACCCAGCGCTGGAGCACCCCGTGTGCACGGGCGTGTACCGTGCCCAACTTACCCCGTGCGCACGGGCCCAACTTACCCCGTGCGCACGGGCCTCCCAGGATGGACGGCTGAGATGACTTCTTCGGCTCCCCTTCTCCTCCTTTGACCCCAAGCCTATATATTCCATACCTAGGGCCATGTTTAGGGTTAGCAAAGTATTAGATGAGATCTTGGGGAGCTTTTCTCCATTACCTTCTCTCTTTGAGGATCAAGACCCCATAGGGAAGAATCCTTGAGGATTTCAAGACCTCCATTGGGAGAAGACTACCACCAAGACCCCTCTTCCTTTGGATTTGGGATGAACTTTACCCTTGTATCTTTCCTCTGATTGTGTTTGAGACTTGTGGATCTTGTGTTGTTACTCTAGTGGATGTGTAATCGGGAATTGTTGGAGATGATCTTGTCGAAGTCGAAGTGTTGTCCGAGTCAATGATTGGTGGCGATGATGATACCAAGTTGCGCCTAAGTAGCCGAAACACCTTAGGACACAAGAGAAATCGCAACCGAACACTCAACAAACACATGGAATGTTGTGGAAGAACTCGAGAGGTGGTGGTGATACAAAATAAGAAAAACAGAAAAATGGCCGAAAGTTCGTGGATGGCCCGTGTGCACGGGGTAAGTGAGGCCCGTGTGCATGGGGTCTCCCGAGAGCGGATGAACTTCTGTGATTTCGTGGTGATTGCAAGTTTTTGTCCAAATTTCAGTGGGGGATCAGTGGGGATGATGGTGCAGGTGTAGATCCACTTGCCAAACACCAAATTTGTGGATCCAATCAACCAAATCTCACAAGATCAACAAATTGCAAGAGAAATTTTTGGGGCTATTTTTGGTGGGGATTTTCGGATTAGGACGAAAAACAACAAAATCAAGCTAGAAACAGGAAGGTAGGGACTCCAAGATGTGAATCAACGTGGCTCATGATACCATATGATGTAGGGTAGAACCCTAGGAAGGACCTTTTCACACTTGGAGGGGAAAAAGGAGGGAAATCACAAGAACAACATGAACACGAAGATGAACACAAAGAGGCAATCACTCCAACAATTCCTGATTACACATCCACTAGAGTAACAACACAAGATCCACAAGTCTCAAACACAATCAAAGGAAAGATACAAGGATAAAGTTCATCCCAAATCAAGAGGAAGAGGGGTCTTCGTGGTAGTCTTCTCCCAATGGAGGTCTTGAAATCCTCAAGGATTCTTCCCTATGGGGTCTTGATCCTCAAAGAGGGAAGGTAATGGAGCAAAGCTCACCAAGATCTCATCTAATACTTTGCTAACCCTAAACATGGCCCTAGGTACGGAATATATAGGCTTGGGGTCGAAGGAGGAGAAGGGGAGTCGAAGAAGTCATCTCAGCCGTCCATCCTGGGAGGCCCGTGCGCACGGGGTAAGTTGGGCCTGTGCGCACGGGGGTCTCGTGGGCACGGTACACGCCCGTGTGCACGGGGTGCTCCAGCGCTGGGTTCCTGTGTAGCCCGTGGGCACGGGGTCTCGGGGGCCCGTGCGCACGGGGTCACCTGGGACTTGCTGTTTTGCTGCTGTTGCACTCCGTCTTGATCCTTATGGCCTTGGGGTGGTTCTCCTTCTCCTTGGGGATGCTCCTGAGCTTCTTGGTGATGTTCCCCTTCATACCTAAGGAGGCATAGCATATTTTGGTGAGGTAGTAGACATGTTCCATTTGTGTCCATATGCAAGTCTAGTAGGAAGGAGTTCACCTCGGTTTCCAAAGCATGTGCTCTAGCTCTTGTCATGGGTCCTTGTGGGGTTGGATGTGTTGATGTAGAGTCCATGGGGATGATGGAAGGATGCTCCACATCAACTAGGCGCTATCAAAGTGCATGACTCACTTACGCGCTACTTATCTCCATTTTATAGCATGACATTTGCACCTTGATGCTAACTAGATGACTCGCGTGTTGGCAAAAGGATGAACAAAGCTCACGTAAAAAAAGAGTGGAAGAACATAGATTCGCGACGACCAGGAAGGAGCAAGGAACCTCGCGGTGGATCATCTGCACTCATAATATTTTATATTATTCAACGATATATCAACCAAATATCTCGTCTAGCTGGTTCGCGCGTTTCCCCCTATTTTTTTGCCGCCTGCCCACCTATAGAACCGCCTCACGACTGACCAATTCCTCTCCAAACACATAGGCAGGCGGTTGAACTGAACAAGTCTAACTTGTTTTTAGTGGGTACATTGATGTGGCATCGAAAGGGTTTGATAGCTGACTCTGGCAAAATAATTGACTGCCACGTTGGCATACATGAGCATGGGGCCCACTTGTCAGTGTGCTGGATGGAGGAAGGAATGCAAGACAAAATGGAGCACGGATGGGTGCAAATCGATTGGCTCACGTGTGATGACCACTGGAGCAATCCACTCAGATTATATTACGTTAAAAAATTCATGCAAACACGGCCGGTTATACTGTGAGTAGGTGACCATGCGCTTGGCTCTTTGCCTCTTCGCCTCTTCCAAAAGTCAAACAATGTTGATGGTACTACAGTATACTCCTACTTCTGGCAGTCTGACACCGAATGAACTGCTGCATGTTGCTACCTCTTGAGCACTGCGTTGGATTTCCCCGAAGAGGAGAGGATGATGCAGCAAAGTAGCGTAATTATTTCCCTCAGTTTTTGAGAACCAAGGTATCAATCCAGTAGGAGACCATGCACAAGTCCCTCGTACCTACACAAAACGATAGCAACTCGCAACCAACGCTTAGGGGTTGTCAATCCCTTCACGGTCACTTACGAGAGTGAGATTTGATAGAGATAATATTTTTTGGTATTTTTGATAGATAGACACAAAGTAAAAAGTAAAGGCAAAGTAAAAACAAAGCAAGTAAATAAAGTGATATAGATTGATATGATGAGAATAGACTCGGGGCCCATAGGTTTCACTAGTGGCTTCTCTCAAGAGCATAAGTATTCTACGGTGGGTGAACGAATTACTGTTGAGCAATTGACAGAATTGAGCATAGTTATGAGTATATCTAGGAAATGATCATGTGTATAGGCATCACGTCCAAAACAAGTAGATCGAAATGATTCTGCATCTACTACTATTACTCCACTCATCGACCGCTATCCAGCATGCATCTAGAGTATTAATTTAAAAACAGAGTAACACCGTAAGCAAGATGACATGATGTAGAGGGATAAATTCATGCAATATGATAAAAACCCCATCTTGTTATCCTCGATGGCAACAATACAATATGTGCCTTGCTGCCCCTTTTGTCACTGGGCAAGGACACCGCAAGATTGAACCCAAAGCTAAGCACTTCTCCCATTGCAAGAACTACCAATCTAGTTGGCCAAACCAAAAAGGATAATTCGAGGAGACTTGCAAAGATAACTCAATCATACATAAAAGAATTCAGAGAAGAATCAAATATTTTCCATAGATAATACTAGATCATAAACCCACAATTCATCGGTCTCAACAAACACACTGCAAAAGAAGATTACATCGAATAGATCTCCATGAGAGAGGGGGAGAACATTGTGTTGAGATCCAAAAAGAGAGAAGAAGCCATCTAGCTACTAGCTATGGACCCGAAGGTCTGAAGTAAAATACTCACACTTCATTGGAGGGGCTATGGTGATGATGTAGAAGCCCTCCATGGTGGATGCCCCCTCCGACGGAGCTCTGGAACAGGCCCCAAGATGGGATCTCGTGGATACAGAAGGTTGCGGCGGTGGAATTAGGTTTTTGGCTCCTATTCTGATCGTTCGGCGATATGTAGGTATATATTGGAGGAAGGAGTACGTCGGTGGAGCTCCGAAGGGCCCACGAGGTAGGGGGCGCGCCCAGGGGGGCGCCCTCCACCCTCGTGACCTCCTCGGGCACTACTTGGAGTAGGGTCCAAGTCTCCTGGATCACGTTCGGTTGGAAAATCACGATCCTGAAGGTTTCATTCCGTTTGGACTCCGTTTGATATTCTGTTTCTTCGAAATACTGAAAAAGGCAAAAACACCAATTCTGGGCTGGGCCTCCGGTTAATAGGTTAGTCCCAAAAGTAATATAAAAGTGGAAAATAAAGCCCAATATAGTCCAAAACAGTAGATAAAGTACCATGGATCAATCAAAAATTATAGATACGTTGGAGACGTATCAGGCATCCCCAAGCTTAATTCCTGCTCGTCCTCGAGTAGGTAAATGATAAAAAAAAAGAATTTTTGATGTGGAGTGATACTTTGGCATAATTTCAATGTAAATCTTCTTAATTGTGATATGAATATTCAAATCCGAAAGATTCAAGACAAAAGTTCATATTGACACAAAAATAATAATACTTCAAGCATACTTATCAAAGCAATCATGTCTTCTCAAAATAACATGGCAAAAGAAAGTTCATCCCTACAAAATCATATAGTGGGCTATGATTCATTTTCGTCACACAGAGATGTTCCCAACTTCTATCCCCCCGATGACAAGCCAAGCAATTGTTTCATACTTAAATAATCTCAAACTTTTTCAACCTTCACGCAATACATGAGCGTGAGCCATGGATATAGCACTATGGGTGGAATAGAATATGATGATGGGGATTGTGTGGAGAAGACAAAAAAGGAGAAAGTCTCACATTGACGAGGCTAATCAACGGGCTATGGAGATGCCCATCAATTGATGTCAACATGAGGAGTAGGGATTGCCATGCAACGGATGCACTAGAGCTATGAATGCTCAACAAAACAAAACTAGTGGGTGTGCATCCAACTCGCTTGCTCACGAAGACCTAGGGCATTTGAGGAATCCCATCGTAGGAATATACAAGCCAAGTTCTACAATGAAAAATTCCCACTAGTATGAAAACACAACTTATGAGACTCACTACATGAGGAACAAGGTGCTACTTTGAAGCACAACATATGAGACTCACTACATGAAGAACAAGGTGCTACTTTGAAGCACAAGTGTGGAAAAAGAGATAGTAGCATTGCCCTTTTTTTATTTTTTTGGGCTTTTTTTTGGCCTTTCCCTTTTTTTATTTGGGCAATGCTCTAATAATGATGATCATCACACTTCTATTGATTACAACATAAGGATTACAACTCGAAACTTAGAACAAGATATGACTCTATATGAATGCCTCCGGCGGTGTATCGGGATGGTGCAATGAATCAAGAGTGACATGTATGGAAAATAACGCATGGTGGCTTTGCCACAAATACGATGTCAACTACAAGATTATGCAATGGCAATATGACAAAAGTAATGTATGTCATGATGATGATGGTGGAAGTTGCATGCCAATATATCTTGGAATGGCTATGGAAATGCCATGATAGGTAGGTATGGTGGCTGTTTTGAGGAAGATATAAGGAGGTTTATGTGTGATAGAGTATATCGTATCACGGGGTTTGGATGCACCGGCGAAGTTTGCGCCAACTCTCAAAGTGAGAAAGGGCAATGCACGGTACCGAAGAGGCTAGCAAAAGTGGAAAGGTGAGAGTGCGTATAATCCATGGACTCAACATTAGTCAAAAGAACTCATATACTTATTGCAAAAATTTAGAAGTCATCAAAAATTCAAGTACGACGCGCATGCTCCTAGGGGGATAGATTGGTAGGAAAAGACCATCGCTCGTCCCCGACTGCCACTCATAAGGATGCACAAGCCAGGTACACTTCTTGTTTCAAATTTGTTACACAACTTTAACCATACGTGCATGCTACGGGATTTGCAAACTTCAACACAAGTATTTCTCAAATTCATAATCACCCAACTAGCACGACTTTGATATTATCACCTCCATATCTCAAAACAATTATCAAGCATCAAACTTATCTCACTATTCAATTCACTCAAAAGAAAGTTTCACATATCTTGAATACCAAGTGTATTAACATTAAGCAAATTACCATGCTATCAACGACTCTCAAATAATCTAAGTGAAGCATGAGATATCAATAGTTTCTTTAAAACAAATCCACCACCGTGCTCTAAAAGGTCTAAGTGACGTACTCAGCAAAAATTATCACGCTCAAAAGATATAAGTGAAGCACTATGAGCAAAATATCAAGCTCAAAAGATATAAGTGAAGCACATAGAGTATTCTAGCAAATTCCAATTCATGTATGTCTCTCTCAGAAGATGTGTACAACAAGGATGATTGTGGTAGACTAACAAGCAAAGACACAAATAATACAAGACGCTCCAAGCAAAACACATATCATGTTTGTGAATAAAAATATAGCTCCAAGTAAATTATCGATGGAAGTGGACGAAAGAGGGGATGCCTTCCGGGGCATCCCCAAGCTTTGACTTTTTGGTGTCCTTGGATTATCTTGGGGGTGCCATGAGCATCCCCAAGCTTAGGCTCTTGCCACTCCTTGTTCCATAATCCATCAAAAGAATCCACCCCAAACTTGAAAACTTCACAACACAAAACTCAACAGAAATCTCGTGAGCTCCGTTAGAGAAAGAAAACAAAAGACTACTTCAAGGTACTGTAATGAATTCATTCTTTATTTATATTGGTGTTAAACCTACTGTATTCCAACTTCTCTATGGTTTATAAACTAATTTACTAGCCATAGATTCATCAAAATAAGCAAACAACACACGAAAAACAGAATCTGTCAAAAACAGAACAGTCTGTAGCAATCTGTAACTAACACAAACTTCTGGAACTCTAAAAATTCTGCAAAAATAGGAAGTCCTGGAAAATATGTTTATTGATCAGCATCAAAAAGAATCAACGCAAAATCGCGTTTCTGTGATTTATCATAACTAAATTCGTGCGTGCAAAGTTTCTGTTTTTCAGCAGAACCAAATCAACTATCATCGTAGGTTATCCTATAGGTTCTAATTGGCACAAACACTAATTAAAACATAAAACCACATACAAACAGAAGGTAGATGGATTATTTATTCCTAAACAGAAGCAAAAACAAAAAACACAAAATAAAATTGGGTTGCCTCCCAACAAGCGCTATAGTTTAACGCCCCTAGCTAGGCATAAAAACAAAGATAGATCTAGGTATTGCCATCTTTGGTAGGCAATCCATAAGTGGCTCTCATGATAGATTCATATGGTAATTTTATTTTCTTTCTAGGGAAGTGTTCCATACCCTTCTTTAAGGGAAATTGGAATCTAATATTTCCTTCCTTCATATCAATAATTGCACCAATCGTTCTAAGGAAAGGTCTACCAAGAATAATAGGACATGAAGGATTGCAATCTATATCAAGAACGATAAAATCTACGTGCACCTAATTCCTATTTGCAACAATAAGAACATCATTAATTCTTACCATAGGCTTTTTAATAGTGGAATCCGCAAGATGCAAGTTTAGAGAGCAATCATCAAAATCACGGAAATATAGCAAATCACATAAAGTTTTGGGGATAGTAGAGACACTAGCACCCAAATCACACAAAGCATGAAACTAAAAATCTTTAATTTTAATTTTAATAGTAGGTTCCCATTCATCATAGAGTTTTCTAGGGATAGAAACTTTCAACTCAAGTTTTTCTTCATAAGATTGCATCAAAGCATCAACAATATGTTCGGCAAAGGCCTTATTTTGACTATAAGCATGAGGAGAATCTAGCACGGATTGCAACAAGGAAATACAACCAATCAAAGAGCAATTCTCATAATTAAATTCTTTGAGATCCAAAATAGTGGGTTTAGCAGCATCATGATTTTTATTTATTTCAATCCCTCTTTCATCAATTTCATCATCAAGATCTAGAAACTCCGAATTCTTAGAACGCCTTCTAGGTAAAGGAAGATAATCTTCAGATTCATCAAGATTCATATTGCAAAACAAAGATTTAATTGGGGACACATCAATAACTTTTAGATCTTCATCTTGAATTTCATAGGGATTGGAAGAACACGCTTTAATAAAGGCATCTTTGGAAGTACACATCCTAGCGGTTCTTTCCTTGCACTCATCAATGGAAATTCTAATGGCTTTGAGAGACTCATTGATATCATGCTTAGGAGGAATAGATCTAAGCTTTAAAGAATCAATTTCAAGAGAAATTCTATCAACGTTCCTAGCCAAATCATCAACTTTAAGCAATTTCTCTTCAAGCAAAGCATTAAAATTCTTTTGTGAATTCATAAACTCTTTAACACTACTCTCAAATTCAGAGGGCATCTTGTTAAAATTTCCATAAGAGTTATTGTAGGAATTTCCATAATTATTAGAAGGATTACTAGGATAAGGCCTAGGATTAAAATTCCCTCTATACGCGTTGTTTCCAAAACTATTCCTACCAACAAAATTCACATCCATAGATTCATTATTATTGTAAAGCAAAGTAGATAAAGGCACTCATTATTATCAAGAGGAGTATTTTTAGGAGCAAAGATCTTCATAAGTTCATCCATCTTTTCACTCAAAACATTAATTTCTTCTATAGCATGCACTTTCTTACTAGAAGATCTTTTGGTGTGCCATTGAGAATAATTAGCCATAACATTATCAAGCAATTTGGTAGCATCCCCTAACGTAATTTCCATAAAAGTGCCTCCCGCGGCCGAATCTAAAAGATTTCTAGAAGAAAAATTCAATCCGGCATAAATTTTTTGTATGATCATCCATAAATTCAAACCATGAGTAGGGCAATTGCGAAGCATCAATTTCATTCTTTCCCAAGATTGGGCAACATGCTCATGATCAAGTTGTTTAAAATTCATAATATTGGTCCTAAGAGTGATAATCTTAGCGGGAGGAAAATACTTAGAGATAAAAGCATCTTTGCACTTGTTCCAAGAATCAATACTATTTTTAGGCAAAGATGAAAACCAAACTTTAGCACGATCTCTAAGTGAAAACGGAAATAACTTCAATTTGACAATATTGTTATCCGTATCTTTCTTCTTTTGCATATCACACAAATCAACAAAATTGTTTAGATGAGTAGCGGCATCTTCACTAGGAAGGCCGGCGAATTGATCTTTCATAACAAGATTCAACAAGGCGGTATTGATTTCACAAGACTCATCATTATTAAGAGGAGCAATCGGAGTAATAAGGAAATCATTATTATTGGTATTCGAGAAATCACACAATTTGGTATTATCTTGTGCCATGGCAACAAGTAATCCAACACACAAGCAAACAGAAAGGCAACGAGAAAAGGCGAAAGGGAAAGAGAGGAGGAGATTGGGAAAGAGAGGGCAAATAAAATGGCAAGGGTGAAGTGGGGGAGAGGAAAACGAGAGGCAAATGGCAAATAATGTAATGCGAGAGATAGGGATTGTGATGTGTACTTGGTATGGTTGACTTGCTTGCGTGAGCCTCCCTGACAACGGCGCCAGAAATTCTTCTTGCTACCTCTTGAGCACTGCGTTGGATTTCCCCGAAGAGGAGAGGATGATGCAGCAAAGTAGCGTAAGTATTTCCCTCAGTTTTTGAGAACCAAGGTATCAATCCAGTAGGAGAGCACGCACAAGTCCCTCGTACCTACACATAACGATAGCAATTCGCAACCAATGCTTAGGGGTTGTCAATCCCTTCACGGTCACTTACGAGAGTGAGATCTGATAGAGATAATATTTTTAGTATTTTTGATAGATAGACGCAAAGTAAAAAGTAAAGGCAAAGTAACAACAAAGCAAGTAAATAAAGTGATATAGATTGATATGATGAGAATAGACCTGGGGGCCATAGGTTTCACTAGTGGCTTCTCTCAAGAGCATAAGTATTCTACGGTGGGTGAACAAATTACTGTTGAGCAATTGACAGAATTGAGCATAGTTATGAGTATATCTAGGCAATGATCATGTATATAGGCATCACGTCCAAAACAAGTAGATCGAAACAATTCTGCATCTACTACTATTACTCCACTCATCGACCGCAATCCAGCATGCATCTAGAGTATTAAGTTAAAAACAGAGTAACGCCGTAAGCAAGATGACATGATGTAGAGGGATAAATTCGTGCAATATGATAAAAAACCCATCTTGTTATCCTCGATGGCAACAATACAATACGTGCCTTGCTGCCCCTTCTGTCACTGGGTAAGGACACCGCAAGATTGAACCCAAAGCTAAGCACTTCTCCCATTGCAAGAACTACCAATCTAGTTGGCCAAACCAAAAAGGATAATTCAAAGAGACTTGCAAAGATAACTCAATCATACATAAAAGAATTCAGAGAAGAATCAAATATTTTCCATAGATAATACTGGATCATAAACCCACAATTCATCAGTCTCAACAAACACACCGCAAAAAGAAGATTACATCGAATAGATCTCCACGAGAGAGGGGGAGAAAATTGTATTGAGATCCAAAAAGAAAGAAGAAGCCATCTAGCTACTAGCTATGGACCCGAAGGTCTGAAGTAAACTACTCACACTTCATCGGAGGGCCTATGGTGATGATGCAGAAGCCCTTCGTGGTGGATGCCCCCTCCGGCGGAGCTCCGGAACAGGCCCCAAGATGGGAACTCGTGGATACAGAAGGTTGCGGCGGTGGAATTAGGTTTTTGGCTCCTGTTCTGGTCGTTCGGGGATACGTAGGTATATATAGGAGGAAGGAGTACGTCGGTGGAGCTCCGAGGGGCCCACGAGGTAGGGGGCGCGCCCAGGGGGGGCGCCCTCCACCCTCGTGGCCTCCTCGGGCACTACTTGGAGTAGGGTCCAAGTCTCCTGGATCACATTCGGTTGGAAAATCACGATCCCGAAGGTTTCATTCCGTTTGGACTCCGTTTGATATTCTGTTTCTTCAAAATACTGAAGAAGGCGAAAAACAACAATTCTGGGCTGGGCCTCCGGTTAATAGGTTAGTCCCAAAAGTAATATAAAAGTGGAAAATAAAGCCCAATATAGTCCAAAACAGTAGATAAAGTAGCATGGAGCAATAAAAAATTATAGATACGTTGGAGACGTATCACATGTCCACCGCGTGTATTAAGCGCACTATCGTAAAGCAAAAGCTTCTCCTCGTCCCGCAAGCCACGCGCGCACGTGAGCAAGGGAGAGGTCGTACTAGTAGTAAGCAATGCTTCTCCTTGTTTGCGAGTTGACGGGACACATCAGAAGTAGTGCATTAGTCTCCAAAAAGGGCTGACCAAGTCCATGGCTACCATCCGGTGCTCCGTCATTCAGTGCATGCACGATTCACGTTCCATTGAGAAAATAATGTTGTGTACGTGCCGTCGAATAGAATAACTTACTTTATAAAAAATGCGCGACTGCGTCATGATCAAACTTTGATTCGCCCACGTGTGGTTCCCATGAAGAACTACTACACTCGCCAAATTATCTGGTGAGCCGCCTCTTCATACAGAAATGAGCTCACCGTGTACCTGCGCGTGAGTATTAGGGAAAGAGGCAAAGAGTACCTGCGTCGGTGCCTGCACCTCTTCTATTCGTGCTCGTATTCCTTTTAAACACGGCAGCCCAGTGTAGTTACATCATACATGGACAATCAACGCTATCACCATATTTCTTGGCCTCCGTGCGACACCTAGCTTTAGTAATCCACCAGCCCATATTGCTTCTCGCTCCTCGTCTTTCTCAAACTGCGGCAGGCTGGCAATTTTGCCGTCTATTGAGGTCGGTTAACTCATCACATGTTAGCGACATGCCAAGAGCATTCTAAAAAAATGTACTCTATTGTTATGCCAAGAAGAGGAAGCGCTTTCACCGATGGACCAAACGAGACATGCGTGCCGTGTCGTGAGTGGGTCCAGTTTCTCGTTTTGAACTTGTTTGGTGTACTAGTAACACTTGGTTTTGACTATTGATAAGATTTTATATAGGGCCTAATGTATTCTTCGAGGTTGCCTTTGACTATTGATAATATTTTATGTAATTTGCAAATTATATCATTCAAAGATGCTTTCACGTTCTGTTTCAAAAAAAATCCTTTCACGTACGAATTTGACGGTATGCTTTGAGCAACTTGCATGTCCTATACTGCTCCTATTTGGATACTCTAACTTAGCTAGAGGTTATACTAACTCATGACGAACCCTGAACTAACTCTAGCCAAAGAGGTGTTTGGATGACAGGGTTAGATTGACGATAAATGCACTTGATGGAGAGAGAAAAGTAATTTTTCAGTGGGCCCCATGAGAACTAGCTCCAATTAGCACCACTTGGCTAGCAGGATAGAGAGAGAAAAGTGATTTTCAGTGGGCCCAATGAGAACTATCTCCAATTAGCACCTCTTGGGTGGGATAGTTTTTTTGGTGGGCTTGGTGCAACTTGCTCCAATTTAACCCTCATGTTTGGATACTTTAGGGCTATTTGAGCCCCAACTAGCTCAAACTAACTCTAACCCATGGATCCAAACAGGGCGAAAGTTAGTCTCGGAAAACGCATTAAGCCCTATATACATGGACAGACAGAGTACATGATACTAGCAAACACTCACCATTAGTAGTAGTTCATTGGTTGGTTTCAATTTTTGATTCAGTTGCTGTGCTGCTACCGTCCAATATTTGCGTGTGGTTATTTCTAGAATAAAAAAGGAGGTAGTACTTACTTTGGGAAAGGTGAAGTGATGGTTGCTTCGCCCGAGCAACTTATTACTCTTGGAATATTGGGGTACCAGTGGATTCATCAAAGAGGGAAATGATGGTTGCTTCGTCCGAGCAACTTACTGTGGTGAAGGTGGGGCTCTGTGATTTGACTACTCACTAGTCATTATTACTACAACGCAATGACCAGGGTGAATCTTCCCTGCAGTTGTGCACTCAATATTGCTGCATTGCAGGTGGAGCCGGATGAAGGATGTCCCACATGTTGGCGAAACGAAGTTGAATTGTTTCTGGCATTGCTATCAATCTTTCATGATTTGTTTATATGTATGCATAATTTTCCAGCATAACGAAATTTTACTGTGATGCTATGAAGGTTTCAACTTTGGTTCTCGCAGGAAAAAAAGGTTTCAACTTAGGATTCATGTGTCCTCTTGCCTCAAGATTGTCTCGTAACAACATTCCATCAAATACACATGAAACAACCATGGCTGCTAATGCATCTCAATGGTTCATAGACCAGCGCCAATATTCACATCACAACTGAAGACAAAGTTGTGAGAAGGTGAACAAATAAAGAAAAATATATAATTGATTGATGCTATTCGTAGGCATGGCTCCATTTCCTGGGCACAGTGTTCATTGGTTGGCAGCTAGTTTCACCCAAAAGATGTGTATGGAGGACATCACAATCCGATCATTTTTTGCAGCTCCACTAAAATCGAGTTGATCATCCCTGTAGCCAAAAAGAGGTGTATGGAGGACATCATAATCCGATCTTTTGTGCAGCTCCACTAAAATCGAGCTGATCATCCCTGTTTGCAAAGATATTCAGTCAGTGTGATTACAATAATAGTGGAACCAGATGATGAAACATAACACACACAAATAGAAGCCGATCACCTATGCGATCTCTCTTTAGGACTAACTACTTGTTGGAGAAGATTAGGCACGGAGTTGGATGAGGAGGATAGCAAAACCAATCTTCCTTTCTGCAGTCCCATAGAAATGTAAAAACCTTGCCCGTGTGACATTTTGGCGGAACTGCACAAAACACTCTTAAGAAAAAAGTGATTTGTGCAGTTCACCAAAAGGCAAAGAGGTGAAATGGATAGCCCTGTTTGCAAAAGGAGGTAGAAAGGAAACAATTACTACCCAATAACACGAGTTGAAGACACATACACCAACAAAAAAGAAGCATATTCCATGTAATAAGGGAAAGATATCAACATGGTGGTTTATCAAAAACGGTTTGAGGACGAGATTGCAAGATGGAAAGTATGCCGGCCGAGATACATTTTAAGCAAACAACTAAAGAAGATCCACATGCAGGATTTTCCACATGCAGCAACGTGGGAAGATGGGCAGTGGAGCAAGGCCGGGGGAAGTTGTACCTGCAGTGAGGAAGTGGCGAAGGTCCTACCGCGCCAGACCTTGGTCAGAGAGAACGGCAGGTACCGCAGATCGGGACGTGCTACCTCAATGCACATCCTCCCTTTCCGCCAGTGGACGGGATGCGGCGCATCAGTGACCAACGGTGAGAGAGAGAGAGGCCACCGCCGCCTTGTGTGAGATAGTGTGATGAGAGACAAACCCCGGCAGGCAGGTTCCATTGTATATAGTGGAGCGGTTTTTTTCTTTTTCAAGACAACAATCGTTTTATATTCTGTACGTGCTATTGAGGAATATAACTTTATTTAATACTAATGCATCAAGTCAAACTTTGTTCCATCTACGCGTGTTACAGGACCCTCCTTCGAGTAAACAACTTCTACACACGTCAAATTGTCACGTGGGCTGCCTTTTCATATAGAAATGAACTCCACCGTGTACCCACACGGGTGTGGTCGGGAACGAGACATGAGTATGTGTGTTGTGCGTGCACCTCTTCTTTTGGTGCAGGTACATACGTGGGTGGGTGTGAGAGAGATGGTTTGTGCGAAACAGAGGCAATGTGTCGATGATATCTCAAACAAAAAAATGTAACATATGCAATGTGTGTGAAACAAAGTCATGGATATCATATATAGAGGGAGCGATCCACGAGAAGATAGTGGAGGGATCATCGGCGTGAGATATAGTTAGAATCGAAAACATGGATGAAGTGTGTGGGTGCGTGATTGATAAAGAGTGCCATCGAATTTGTGTTTGCCCATGTCAAAGATACATGGCGGCTACCCTACTGGAATGTGAGAGGGAAGAGGTGCAGTTTTTCTCTGTGGCATGGAGACATACCTACAACGTTCGACTATTGGTGTGTGGGGGGGGGGAGGGGGCTGAGACCTAACTATTAAGAGGTAGATCAACTAGTATATGTGTGGAGAAGGAGAGAGACCTAGCTATGTATTGAGGGAGATCGATCGACATCCATGCATGTGTGTAGCAGAGGAATAAGGTTGGGAGAAAGACAAAGGTAGATTGTCGGAGGGTTGATGGTGGAGTTGCTTCTCACAAACGGTGGGAGAGGCCTGCTAGACAAATAGAGGGTATGAGTGCAATATCAATAAGAGAGGGGATGTCTACCTGTCTATGCACGTGCGTGTGAGAGACAGGTTGGGAGGTATGCAAGGATGATGAGGGGGGATGATATGGTTGTGGTAAGCGGACGTAACTACATAGGAAGATCAATTGTCTTGTGTCCGAGAATGGGAGAGACATAACTAGTGAGGTAAGTCAATCGATGCATGGGGAAACAGAATTATAGTCAACCTAGCTATATGTAGGGAGATCGGTACGTATACATGCATGCATGTGTTAGAAGCAAGTAATGTCCGGAGAGACGAACATGTGGAGAGGGGTGCAGCTAGGAGGTGGTGCGAGAGGCCTACTATGTCAATGGGAGAGGAGTATGTGAGTATGAGATCGATGAAAAGAGGAGTGGGAGTGTGCACCTGCGTGGAACCATATTGGACATTGGGGGGCATGGACGGTGAGAAGAGAAGAGGGGAAGTTTGTGTTTGTGGTAGGCACACTTGGCTACAACCGGTGTGTGTCAGAAAGAAGGAGCCGGGGGGCCTACACACACCATGGGTGAACGACCTAAAGAGAAACGAACGTGCACGATGGAGAGGACGCTGTGGGATGGTGAGAGGGGGAGGGCGTATGCATGCACGATAGAAGTTAGCGCTAGCTAGCTACAAAGAGAAGAGGATCGTGAAGGTGTAAAAGACGAACAAAGATCATAATTAATTACAAAAAAGTGGATTCGGATATTTGAAGAAGATATCATAGTGTTTTAAACCGATGCATGCATGAATGAATATATATAATGGTGATATGCATGGTGTGGTTATTAACATGTTATACTACATATAATATATAGAACATCGATTATAATTTGGGATAATGTGTGGCTTTTGCAGCTCAGGGCTAAATACTTGTCATAATGTAGGGGGCAGGGAACTATACTTTGTGTGATAAACACGGTGTACTATTATTTGGAATAAAAATCAAGTGTATTCAACAATTTGAATTCAAGTTCATATAGTACACATAGTTCATATCTATCTCTATAGTAATCATGTGGTGTGTTGTTAAGATACTACACGAATGATGGCTTAAGTTTGCAACAATCATGATTGTGGATTCTTATTCAAATAGAGAAACGAATTCAAATTTAGTTCAAATTGCAGCGGTAGTATAGACATTTGGAATGCACTAAAATGTTGCTATGAGTAGGTTACATGCACTATACAGCCAGCGAAAAAATTTAATTGGACATAACATGGATTCATAGCTTTGAATAGCATTTGTACAGTAAAATGGGACAAGACTCTCTCTTTGTGTGGTGTGAATAGCTTTATCTTTTTCGTTGAGGTAAGTGCGAATTGATTTGGTACATACAATATTACACATTACGCTTGTCCCTAAAATTTAACCCGCGCCTTGTTATATTCCAAAAATTCAGATACCGTGCTCCCAAAACTCGCGCCTTGCTATCCCGAAAATACAACATGCGCGAAAACTCCCTCCAGCTGTCAAATCCCAACATGTGAAATCCCCTTTCTAACCCTGAGCCAAAAGGGCCGCTAGTTCAAATTGGTTGGGGTACTTTTGTAAAACACCCTACATTTTGGACAAGCACGTCCCTAAGTCATGGTTCCCCCTCCCATCGCCTCCTTTTTGCCATGCGAAATCCCAGGCCGCCATAACCTCTTTGTTCCAGCCGTGAAACCCCACCCTCCTCTGTTCGCCACCTCACCGCTGCCCAGCCGGAGCCTCTTCACTGACGACGTCGTCCACCACAACAGCTCGACGTCCCTCATCCACCTCCCCGGCTGAGGATTCACCGTCGATCTCGTCGTCCCACCGGTTCATCCGCCCTGTCCTCCACCTCCAAGGAGCTTCTCTGATGATCGCCTCGTCTATCACGGCTGCTCCATCCCCACAGCACCGCCTTAATCTGCACCATCGGAACCGCAGCATCCTCACTGACTGCTAGGACGAAGCTGAGGCCTACTCGGCGCCACCAAAGAGGTTGTACACTCATCGCATCGCACCTTCTCCTTAACTCGACCTCCCGGCGCCGACGGTGCTCCATCCCGCACCCCCATGGCGCGACTACCTCGAAGCCGTTGCCGCGGGCGACGTCTCCATGGCGGCTCTCCCCCAGTGTGAGGCCCCTTCGGCGGCGGCGGCCATACCAGCCAGATCTGATGCTACTGCTATGGCTCTTGCTTGCTCGCTCGCTCGTGCTAGTGCTGCTCCGGCTCTCGCTCGCTCGTGTTGTTACTGCTGCTCCAGCCCTCGCTCGCTCGTACTGCTGCTCTGCTCTCCCCGTCGCTTGTCCTGCTGCTCTGCTCTTGCTCTCACTCGCGCTGCTGATGCTGGTACACGGGCTGCTGCAGCTACACGAGTTGCTGCTCTAGCTCTAGTTCATGCGGCTCCTCCAGACACTTCTGCTCTGGCTGCTATCTGCTACTGTGTTCCCCGTTGATCGCCTATTGCTTTAGATCACTATTTGTCAACTACTAGTGCTTGAGTGGCCTAAACTACATGTGAAGTGCCTCTCTGCTACCAGTGCATTCAGTTTCGACATTAACATTCAGATTCCACAGTAAATTTCAGTTTTGACAGTTAAGTCCAGAGTCAATAGTTTTTACGTCATCTATTGTAGTCAGGTGTTTTTTGGTGATCTAAATTTTACATATATCACTTTTTGGTAATGTATTTTACATCATCTATTGGAGATGCTATTAGAATCCCACTTGATATTAACGATGTCTGTCTTGTACTGCTTCAGCCTCGACGTCTTACGGTTTGCCACAACTACTCCAATGACGGAACCATCCATCACAATAGAGAAGTACCCTGGACGCCGTCAACAGATTCCTCAGATCTT
Source organism: Triticum aestivum (assembly GCF_018294505.1). NCBI lineage: Eukaryota > Viridiplantae > Streptophyta > Magnoliopsida > Poales > Poaceae > Triticum > Triticum aestivum. Next base: position 160,265,549 of record NC_057807.1, read on the forward strand.
CCTGCACACCTCGACAGCCATCTCTGCCTCAACATCTTCAATGACCAACCCAATGATGCCGAGGTCGACATGGCTATGGTAAAGAGGTTGTGCACTTGTCGCATCACTTATTACTCTACATTCATGTCGATCCATTAGGGCTATTTTGGTTTGAAGGAAAAACATAGCAATAGGAAATTTTCTTATGACACTCTACTATTCAATTATTCATACATTTTGGTGGAAGGAATGGAGCAAAACATCCACCTGGACCTACTTTTCAAAATCCTATGCATGAAAACAAGACCAAGTGCATTAGTGGCAGAATAACATTCTAACTGTACACACTTTCATATGGTTTCACTTTAATTTGGCAATGTTTCTTTGCATTCCTCTGCTCTTCCAATTCCTATTAACCAAACAACCAAGTTCACAGAAATCCTGTGTTTACAAATGGTCTGTTTCCCACGGGCATTCCTATCCTATTCCGGTGTTTTCCTATCCCCGCGTTTTTAGAATCCTGCAAGCCGGAGGAGCCCTTACAAAATTACTTCAGTCACAGGTAGGTGTCGAAGAAAACTGATACGTCCATTTTGCATCATGCTTTTATATCGCTATTTATTGCATTATGAGCTATTACTACACATTATGTCACAATACTTATGCCTTTTCTCTCTTATTTTACAAGGTTTACATGAAGAGGGAGAATGCCGGCAGCTAGAATTCTCGGCTGGAAAAGGAGCAAATATTAGAGACCTATTCTCCACAACTCCAGAAGTCCTGAAACTCCACGAAAGTCAGTTTTGGAATATATTAAAAATGTTGGGTGAAGAAAGCACCAGAGGGGGGCCACCCACCGTCCACGAGGGTGGAGGGCACGCCCTACCCCCTGGGCGCGCCCCCTGCCTCGTGGGCCACCTAGCAGCCCGCCGATGCCCACTTTTTCTATATGGTGTCTTTTTCCTTGGAAAAAATCATAAGGGAGCTTTCGGGACGAAGCGCCGCCGTCTCAAGGCAGAACCTTGGCGGAAGCAATCTAGGGCTCTGGCGGAGCTGTTTTGCCGGTGAAACATCACTCCGATAGGGGGAAATCATCACCTTCGTCATCACCATCGATCCTCTCATCGAGAGGGGGTCAATCTCCATCAACATCTTCACCAGCACCATCTCCTCTCAAACCCTAGTTCATCTCTTGTATCCGATCTTTTTCTCAAAACCTCAGATGGTACCTGTGGGTTGCTAGTAGTGTTGATTACTCCTTGTAGTTGATGGTAGTTGGTTTATTCGGTGGAAGATCATATGTTCAGATCCTTTATGCATATTAATACCCCTCTGATTTTGAACATGAATATAATTTGTGTGTTGTTACGTTTGTTCCTGAGGACATGGGAGAAGTCTTGTTATAAGTAGTCATGTGAATTTGGTATTCGTTCGATATTTGATGAGATGTATGTTGTCTCTCCTCTAGTGGTGTTATATGACTGTCGACTACATGACACTTCACCATTGCTTGGGCCTAGGGGAAGGCATTGGGAAGTAATAAGTAGATGATGGGTTGCTAGAGTGACAGAAGCTTAAACCCTTGTTTATGTGTTGCTTTGTAAGGGGCTGATTTGGATCCACATGTTTCATGCTATGGTTAGGTTTACCTTAATTCATCTTTCGTAGTTGTGGATGCTTGCAAGAGGGGTTAATCATAAGTGGGATGCTTGTCCAAGGAAGGGCAGTACCCAAGCACCGGTCCTCCCACATATGAAATTATCAAAGTACCAAACGCGAATCATACGAACATGATGAAAACTAGCTTGATGATAATTCCCATGTGTCCTCGGGAGCGCTTTTCTTTATATAAGAGTTTGTCTAGGCTTGTTTTTTGCTACAAAAAGGATTGGGCCACCTTTCTGCACCTTGTTTACTTTTGTTACTTGTTACCCGTTACGAATTACCTTATCACAAAACTATCTGTTACCGATAATTTCAGTGCCTGCAGAGAATACCTTACTGAAAACCGCTTGTCATTTCCTTCTGCTCCTCGTTGGGTTTGACACTCTTACTTATCAAAAGGACTACGATAGATCCCCTATACTTGTGGTTCATCAAGAATCTTTTCTGGCACCGTTGCCGGGGAGTGAAGCGCCTTTGGTGAGTGGAATTTGGTAAGGAATCATTTATATTACATGCTGAAATTTACCGTCACTTGTCACTATGGAAAATAATCCTTTGAGGATCTTATTTGTGGTATCTTCACATCAATCGGTAGAGAAAAGATTTGCTCCTCAACCTACTGAAAATATGTAGTATGAAATTCCTTCAGGTATGATAGAGAAACTGTTGTCTAATCCTTATGCAGGAGATGGAACATTACATCCTGATATGCATCTAATCTATGTGGATGAAGTTTGTGGATTATTTAAGCTTGCAGGTTTGCCCGAGGATGAAGTCAAGAAGAAGGTCTTCCCTTTATCTTTGAAGGGAAAGGCATTGACATGGTTTAGGCTATGGGATGATATTGGATCATCGAACTATAACCTATTGAAATTGGAATTTCATCAGAAGTTTTATCCTATGTATCTGGTTCATCGTGATCGTAATTATATATATAATTTTTGGCCTAGCGAAGGAGAAAGTATCGCTCAAGCTTGGGGGAGGCTTATGTCAATGTTATATTCATGTTCCAATCATGATCTCTCAAGAGAAATTATTATTCAAAAATTTTATGCTCGGCTTTCTCTCAGTAATCGCTCCATGCTCGATACTTCCTGTACTAGTTATTTTATGATGAAGACTATTGAATTCAGATGGGATTTATTGGAAATAATTAAACGCAACTCTAAAGATTGGGAACTCGGTGAAGGTAAGGAGTTAGGTATGGCACCTAAGTTTGATTGTGTTTAATCTTTTATGGATACCGATGCTTTTTGTGAATTTAGCACTAAATATGGACTTGACTCTGAGATAGTAGCTTCTTTCGGTGAATCATTTGCTACTCATGTTGATCTCCCTAAGGAGAAGTGGTTTAAATATCAACCCCCAATTGAAGTAAAAGTAGTAGAACCTATTAAAGTTGAAGAAAAGACTATTACTTATAATGTTGATCCTATTGTTCCTACTACTTATATTGAGAAACCACCTTTCCTTGTTAGAATAAAGGATCATGCTAAAGCTTCAACTGTGGTTCGTAAGAGTAAAGCTAGAACACCTACACCCCTAATTAAATTAAAGTTGAACCTAGTATTGTTGTGGTTAAAGATCTCTTGGTCGATAATATTGATGGGCATGTATTTACTTCTGTGATGAAGCTGCTAGAATTGCTAGATGAGATACTAAAAATAAACATAGACCTGTTGTTGGCATGCCTGTTGTTTCTGTTAAAATAGGAGATCATTGTTATCATGGCTTATGTGATATGGGTGCTAGTGCGAGTGCAATACCTCATTCCTTATACGAAGAAATTATGCATGATATCACACCCGCTGAAATAGAAGGTATTGATGTTACTGTTAAGCTTGCCAATAGAGATACTATTTCACCAATTGGGATTGTTAAAGATGTTGAAGTCTTGTGTGGGAAAATGGAATATCCTGCTGATTTTCTTGTTCTTGGTTCCCCACTAGATGACTTTTGTCCCATTATATTTGGTAGACCCTTCTTGAATACTGTTATTGCTAAGATGGAATGCGAAAAGGATATTGTTACTGTTGGTTTAGGGGATATGTCTCATGACTTTAATTTTGCTAAATTTCGTAGACAACCCCATGATAAAGAATTGCCTAGTAAAGATGAAATTATTGGTCTTGCTTCTGTTGTCGTGCCTCCTAATGATCCTTTAGAACAACATTTGCTAGACCATGAAAATGATATGTTGATGAATTAAAGAAGGGAAATAGATGAAGTATTCTTTAAATAGGGGCCTATATTGAAACACAACTTGCCTGTTAAAATCCTAGGGGATCCACCTCCACCCAAGGGCGATCTCGTGTTTGAGCTTAAACCATTACCATATACTCTTAAATATGCTTATGTTGATGAAAAGAAGATATATCCTGTTATTATTAGTGCTAACCTTTCAGAACATGAAGAAGAGAAATTATTGAAAACTCTGAAGAAGCACTGCGATGTTATTGGATATACTCTAGATGATCTTAAGGGCCTTAGTCCCACTCTATGCCAGCACAAAATAAAGTTGGAGAAAGATGCTAAACCAGTTGTTGATCACCAACGGTGGTTAAATCCTAAGATGAAAGAAATGGTAAGAAATGAAATACTAAAGCTTTTGGAGGCAGGAATAATTTATCCTGTTGCTGATAGTCAGTGGGTAAGTCCTGTCCATTGTGTCCCTAAGAAGGGAGGTATTACTGTTGTTCCTAATAATAAGGATGAATGATCCCACAAAGAATTGTTACAGGTTATAGAATGGTAATTGATTTCCGTAAACTAAATAAAGCTACCATAAAAGATCATTACCCTTTACCTTTTATTGATCAAATGCTAGAAAGATTATCCAAACATCACTACAAAAAAATACACTTCCATGATGATACATGTTTGTCACAGTAGGTCGCGTTTTTTGTCATGCATGTACATCCATGACAAATTTATGACAAAATCAAGATAGTCATACCTGTGCTGTCGTAGAAGTGTTCCATGACATTACCAAAATTATCATCATGGAAGTGTCCACTTCCAAGACGATAAATCGCGCGTCACAGAAGTGCTTTCGTCAAGGGTGACCGACACATGGCATCCACCGTAACGGAACACCGTTAAGCTATTGGGTCGGATTTTGTATCTGATAACCCGTTAACAGCCACGACCAATGCCGATTTTCCACGTGTAAAATTGTCATTGGCTGACGGATCCACAAGTCAGCTCCGCGTTGGCACAGGTGTCACTCATCCAACGTCGAGATGGGCCTATGATATGTTGACACGTGGACCGGCCCAAAAGTGGCCCACGAAGTTTAAATGGGCCGGCCCAACCGAAGGCCCATAAGATTTAGCGGACCATAATGGGCCGACCCAGCTAAAGGCCCACCAAATTTAGCGGACCATAATGGGCCGGCCCAGCTAAAGTCCCATAAGATTTAGCGGACCATAATGGGCCGGCCCAGCTAAAGGCCCACAAGATTCTGTAGGCCATAATGGGCCGACCCAGCTAAAGGCCCAACATTCTCTGTCAAATCGGCACGTCAACGGCCTGGTCTAAACTTGTCATCAATGCAGCCCATGGTCACTTCTGGCCCGTTAACAGTCCGCTAAGTAATTGGGCTGAATTACGGCCCGGTGTATTTCCGGCTATTAAAGGTCCGGCTTCATTTGGGCCCATTTACAGGCCATCAAAACTTTCGGCCCATAAACGACCATGAAGGATTTGGGTCATATTCGGCCATGTCTGTCATTCGGCCTGTTAGAGGCCCACTATAGATTTGGCCCAGTTTCGGCCTGTTGTCATTTTCGGCCCATTAACACCGGACGTAAACCATGGGACATATGTGGCCCAACGTCATACCAAGCCCATTAACGGCCCATATAAAAATGATGATAATCTAGCCCGACCGAAGTTCCGGCCTGTTAAAGGCCCGTGTATTAGGTCGGCGCATTTACGGCCCGTCCGAATTTCAGCCTGCCAAATATCCGCATCGTAAATGGGCCACCATTTCGGCCTGCTAAGTCCAGTGGGTTATTTGGCACAATCAGGGCCCAATCTCACTTTCGGTCTATTAAAGGCCCATGTTTTTATGGGCTCGACATATTTACACCTGTAAAGGGCCTACTTTTACCGAGGGCCCAAATTATGTTTAGGCATGTTAAAGGCCCACTATGGGCACAGGCCTACCAGAAAAATTTGAAAGCTTATGCTAATTTAAGCCCAGATATTTTTAGTGGGCTACATGTCAATTTCGGCTCGTAATCGTTTTTAGCCCAATTGGAATGGGCCCGACGAATGTTGGCATGTTGGGCTCCTACGAAGCTTTCGTCCGAAAACATTACTAAGATAAACCTACACTATACAAAAATAGCGTCATAATTACTGCAGCCTGTGGCAGCATCATAAATGTTGTATCACAACAAAATAAATTCCAATCATACAACAAAAGGCCTGTTGGCATAAAGTTTACAGTCCTTCCAGATAAAAGCACCATCAGATGTGTAGAAGCACAGATCATTTGACCTAAGTGCTAATGTTTCATGCTGTAGAATCTGATGGAGCAGCACGATCTCCACCTTTTTTCCGCCATTGCTCTTCAACAACGAAGCGAATGTCTGATAGTCTGGTTTCAAAACCATTCATGTCTTGACGGCATTTCTCAACCACTATTCTTGTTTCCGAAACAACGTCCATTAGGGATTGGACTTGTGTCTGGAGCACAGATATATCACTCTGTCTAGCAGGAAGATTTTGTTCAGTAGGCGATTTGGACAAGGTTACCTTGACAACCAACCCAGAATTACGCAGGAAGGTGCTTTTTGCACTGTTAGTGGAGAGATACTGACGCACTGCAGCAAGAGGTGACATTGTGCCTGTAGTAGCCTCGTCACCTTTAGGTGGTTGTGGTTGTTCAATCATTTGTTCCATAGCTTCCTGAAAGTTTGAACTTGTAGATTAGTGTACCAGTGAGTTACTAATGAGACAAAAACAAACAAAGTAGGTTAAACGTTTATACATAACTTATTTTGGTGAACTACTGTAATACATTAGCATGTATTGTAGTGCCAACTATATAATAAAATCACTTTTGGAACATATGTCCATGTAGCATGCCTACTGTATTGTCTATTTCCTCACATTCGTATCTAAGGATAAAGAGACATGGTTTAAAGTAGGATGAACATAGTATGACATCATTCATATCATGGGAAAACAGATATAAAACAAACAGGCTATTTTATCATTGTGTGCGCATGTGAACATAACAACTAGATTACAGATCAAGACCAAAAGAATATCCTTCATCTCTTTTAAACCATGTAAGGTGAAATGATACGTTAAGACAACTGTGTATAAAAGTGAACAGAGTAACTGACATTGGCTGCAAACCAAGTAGTTAAATGAACACATCACAGTACCAATCAGTTCAAGGCAGGAGGAGTAAGGACTTACAACCATGGCTTGAACTGGTGTGGTCATGCCCTTCATCTTGCTGGCGTGGCAATTCTTGAAGATTTGCACTGCATTCGGTTCAGGTTCTTTTTGGTCCGCACAGGCTTTCCACTGTATTTGGAACAAGTCAATATAGATACGATAATATGGCACAAGAAAAAAGAAGGAAGTAGCAGCTATTTATAAGAGCCTCGCAGTGTGCAATATAGCTACGAGATCCTGTTGTCTGTTGGAATTTCACTTTAGAACAATTGGTTTTGTTCTTCAAACAGTTAGCCTAGAAGAAGATACACTTGTAAGGCACATACATAAATACAAGTTCAATATGTGGTCTGATCAAATACATATAGCCTACCTGATACTTTGGATCAGACCAATGTTTAACGAGAGCTGTCCAGTCTTCATCTGTAATATATTCCACTGGAGATGATTGGGCGATTTCATTGTTAGCCTTGCCTTCAAAGTGAGATTTTCTAAGGTGGTACCGATATTGTCGCAAAGTAGACTGAAAAACATGAGTGCATGCTTGTTTAGTTGCATCATCTTTCGGATCCAACTTGAACCTCATCTATTGAAAAAAGAATGTGAGTCTTATTAGGAGGAAGCTAGAAAGTATGGGACAGAGCAAGACAATATTACTAATTGCGATGAATAACATTACTTACAGATAAATGGTCAAGGAAGGTGTTAAATTGGGTATTGTCTTTCTCATTCCTGTACTGGATCCACGTTGGGAGGATATGCGCATGACACCTAACGACAACGGCTGCCTCTGATACTAACTTGGCTGACTCTGTAGCATCACGTGGCCTTTTTAAACCTGCCTCAAAATGGATCTCCATTCTTCCTCCTTTAGATTTTGTTAATCTTTCAAGCATTATCCCTAATGTCTGTTTCCGCTTGCGTCGTGGTGCTAGTTCAACAACGAATATGGAAAGTGTTAGTGTACATCAAACTGTGAGAGTAGATATAAAGGAGCATGCAACTGCAACTTGACTCGGTCAGGTACCATCTTGGTGTTGATGCTCATGAGGTTCATCTGATCTTCCACGTCCTGTTGTGTCAACAGTGCTTCAGAAGTAGTGTTAGGTGTGAGGCAGCTTGGGAAGTGGCCAATTCCGGAGCAAACGAACGAGTAACTGGTTGAGATGCTGGTACAGTTGAAGCGGATGCTGCAGCTGGTGGAGCAGGTGATACTGTGTTTGTAGATTTAGCCAGTGGACTTGGACCTTCTACTGCACTATAAGTACCAGCAGAATCTCGACGGCAGAGCCTTTTCCGTTTCACCCGACGAGTAACAGCACTCCCTACTATATTATTTTCCTTGCTCTTTTTTGACTTTGCCATGTCAAGCTGTACCCACAACACAAAAGAATAAAATCACTCTTCAGAACTCATTGATGCATGATACAGACAAGCAATACTTTGATGTAAGACAACCATATGAGGATGGAATATGCAAGAAAAACAGGACGGCATGACATATTCACAGCTATGATGTGCAAACTAAGCAGAAGGATTTTCAAGAAAATAGAAGTAATGCAAGCTAGACACCATATGAAAGATGCAACCAATATTAATCTGCCAAGTTAAAAGTGTCTTGTCATAAGTGGCAATTCGAAAAATTAGAAGCAGTACAACATAGAAATCAATGCAAGATGCAACCACTATCAAACTGCCATGTTAAGAGCCAATCATGAGTTACTGATGCGGGATACACAACAACAGTACTTTGATGTAAGAACATGGTATGATAGATAGATGCAGTGTATTCTAAACACAGAAAGCCATGTCATATGCACATGTATAACGTATAAACTCAGCAGGTGCAATTTAATCAAAATAGAAGAAATACAGGTTAGACAACATATGCAACATGAAACCAATTATCACACTATCAACTTAGAGCAAGCACCTGCGATGGTGGAGTGCGGAGATGAACTCATCATGTAGACTTGGGACTTCAAGTTCATTAGCAGTAGCAGTGGAAAATCTAGAGAGTCTCTGTTTGCGTCGGTGCAAAGTACCACCAACATCCCCTAACTTACTCTTTTCCTTCCTATTTTCTGATATTGCCTTATGAAGTCAAAACCACAAGAAGACGAATAAAATTAGCTCTGCATAACTAGTTGATGCATGATACAGACGAACACTACTTTGATGTAAGGCAAGCGCAGGAGGATGGAATATATACAAAAAAAGACAGCGTTTCATATTCACACGTACGATAGGAGGATGGAATATGTATGAAAAAACAGTAAGCGGAAGGCATTTCAACAAAATTAGAAGAAATGAAAGCTAGGCACCATATGAACATGCAACCAATATCACTCTATCAGGTAAAAAGTGTCTCATCGTAAGTGCCATTTCAAGAAATTAGAAGCAGTACAAGCTAGAAGACAATGCAAGATGCAAGCTACATCACAGTCCCAAGTTAAATGTGTCTTATGGGTAAGTGATCGTTAAAGGTATAAGTTGTAAGCTACGCAGATGCAATTCAACATAATCATAAGCAATACAAACTAGACATCATACGGAAAACGCAACCACGTATAACAGTTCCAAGTAAGAGCAAGCACCTGTGGTGGTGGAGTAGGGGAGATGTGCTCATCGTGTACACGTATGTTCTAGAAACGGGAACACGTGTCATATTCACAGGCATTATGTGTAAAGTAAGCAGATGCAATTCAAGTTAGAAGCAATACAAGCTAGACATCATACGCAACATGAAACCACATATAATAGTGTCAAGTTAGAGCAAGCACCTGTGATGGTGGAGTAGGGGAGATGTGCTCATCATCTACACAGCTACGTTGACTGTCCAGCCTTGTGTTGTCTTGCGAATCTTGTTGGGAGGATGGCAGAGTAGAATCTGTAGAGACCACCTGTTTGAGTTGCTCCGAAGGACCACCATCATCCACTGCCGGACTAATTTCCTTCAGCTATAATGATTTTGCATTGTGAAGTCAAACCAATAAGAAAAAGGAATAAAATTCGCTCTTCAGAACTCATTCATGCATGATACTGACAAACACTACTCGGATGAAAGGCAAACACATGATGCGAGGATGGAATATGTATGAAAAACAGGATGGTGTGACATATTCACACCTATGATGTGGTAACTAAGAAGAAGGCATTTCAACAAATTAGAAGCATTGCAAGCTAGACACCATATGAAAGATGCAACCAATATCACTCTGCCAAGTTCAAACTGTATGGCGTTTAAACAAATTAGAAGCAGTATATGCTAGAAATCATATGCAAGACACAACCAATATCACAGTGGCGACTTAAAGGTGCCTTATCATAAGTGACTAATGCGGGATATGCAAGAATAGTAGTCTCATGTAGAAACAAGAACACATGTCATATTCACAGGCATTATGTGTAAAGTAAGAAGATGCAATTCAACAAAGTTAGAAGCAATACAAGCTAGACATCATACGCAACATGGAACCACATATAATACTGCCAAGTTAGAGCAAGCACCTGTGATGGTGGAGTAGGGGAGATGTGCTCATCATCTACATAGCTACGTTGACTGTCTAGCCTTGCATTGTCTTGCGAATCTTGTTGGGAGGATGGCGGAGTAGAATCTGTAGAGAATCTCTATTTCAATTGCTCGGAAGGACCACCATCATCCAATGCCTTTCCAATTTCCTTCAGATTTATTGATTTTGCATTGTGAGGTCATACCGACAAGAAATAGGAATATCATTCGCTCTTCAGAACTCATTCATGCATGATACTGACGAACACTACTCTGATGAAAGGCAAAGTCATGATACGAGGATGGAATATGTATGAAAAAATGGACGGCTTGACATATTCACACGTATGATGTGGTAACTAAGTAGAAGGCACTTCAACAAATTAGAAACACTGCAAGACACCATATGGAAGGTGCAATCAATATCACTCTGCCAAGTTAAAACTGTCTCATCATAGGTGGCGTTCATCAAACTAGAAGCAATACATGCTAGAAATCATATTCAAGACGCAAACCAGTATCACACTGCCAACTTAAAGGTGTCCCATCATAAGTGACTGATGCAGGATACACAAGAAGAGTAGTTTCATGTAAGAACATGGTGTGATAGACAGATATAGTATATACCAAAAACAGGAAAGTGTGTCATATTCACATTTATCATGTGTACGCTAAGCAGATGCAGTTTACACTAATTAGGAGCAATATGAGCTAGACACCATATGCAACATGCAAGCAGATATCACACTGCCAAGTTAGAGCAAGCACCTTGGATGGTGGAGTAGGGGAGCGGAGACTTGGACCATGTAATGCACTATCAGTACAAGGAGAATCGGTACAGATGCTCCATTTACGTTGCTGCAGAGGACCACCATCATCACCTTTCTTACTCTTTTCTTTCCTCTTTCTTGATTTTGCCTTGTCAAGTCAAACCCACAAGAAAAAGGAATAAAATTTGCTCTTTAGAACTTATTGATGCATGATACTGACGAACACTACTTTCATGTAAGGCAGCCGCATGATAGGAGGATGGAATATGTATGAAAAACAGGACGGCGTGACATATTGACATGTATGATGTATAAAGTGTAAACTAAGCACAAGGTGCTTGAACTTGTTAGAATCGATGCAAGCTAGAAACCATATGAAAGATGAAACCAATATCACTCTGCCAAATTAAAAGGGTGCCCTAACAAATGTATTTGACCAAATTAGAAGCAATACATGGCAACAGGCTAGAAATAATATGCAATATGCAACGAATAAAGGTGACTCATCGTAAGTAATTGATGCAGGATACAGAACAGAGGTAGTTTCATGTAAGAACAAGGTTAACACATAGATGAAGTGTGTACCAAAAATAGGAAGGCATGTCATATTCACAGGTATAGTGTGTAAACTAAGCAGATTCAATTTACCCGAATTAGAAGCATTACAAGCTAGACACCATATGCAACATGCAACCACATATCGCACTGCAAAGTTGGAGCAAGCACCTGTGATGGTGGTGTAGGGGAAGTGCTGTCTTCAGGTATAGAGCAACGTTCAATATGTTCATTTAGGCTTGCTGTTTCTTGAGAATCATGTGGAGAGGATGAAATTGCATTCTTTATAAGAGTATTGTGTCTCATATTAACCCACACGCGTGACTGTCTCACCATAAGCGATAGACGTAGGATACACAAGAATAGTAGTTTGATGTAAGAACATGGTGTGATAGGTAGATGTAGTATGTACCAAAAACAGGAAGGCGTGTCATATTCACATGTATAATGTGTAAGCTAAGGAGATGCAATTTAACAAATTAGGAGCATTGATGAGGGATACACAAGAGAAGTAGTTTGATGTAAGAACATGGTTAATAGAAAGATGTAGTATGTACCAAAAACAGGAAGGCATGTCATATTCACATGTATAATGTGGTAACTAAGCAGATGCAATTTACCCTAATTAGAAGCATTACAAGGTAGACACCATATGCAACATGCAACCACATATCACACTGCCAAGTAAGAGCAAGCACCTGCAATGGTGGTGTGGGGGAATTGCGGTGATCAACTAGAGAGCTCTGTTGACTATCTTCATTTAGCCTTGCTGTTTCTTGAGAATCATGTGGGGAGGATGACACTGCACTCTTTAAACGAGTAGGGCGTCTCACAGTAACCCACCCGGGTGACTGTCTCATCATAAGTGATTGATGAGGGATACAAAAGAGCATTAGTTTGATGTACGAACATGGTTAATAGACATATGTAGTATGTATCAAAAACAGGAAGGCATGTCATTATCAAAGGTATAATGTGTAAAGTAAGCAGATGCAATTTAACCAAATTGGAAGCAATACAAGCTAGACACCATATGCAACATGCAACCACATTTGACAGCGCAAAGTTAAAGCAAGCACCTGGGATGGTTGTGTGTGGCAATTGAGATCATCAACTGCAGAGCTACTTTTACTGTCTCCAATTGATGACACTGCACCCATTAGAGCGTTGAAACGCTTACTGCTTATCTTCAAATTACACTGGAGCGACTTCTGTATTTTCTTTTCTGCATTCATCAACACTGCGTCAGAGTCTGAAATACCCATGCATAAAAAAATAATAGTGTGAGTATGGGTGAAGTGTGTGCACAATTAGTACAGTGTAAAGGTAGCAGATAGCAGGTCGGTGAGAAATAAATGAGGGGAGACATATGATAGCTCTACAACATGCATGGCACACTCAATTACTATAGGATTCTATGAAAATAACAGTCGACTGAAAGCAAATAGGTCAGTCCATTTTTTTGCACCGTCCGATGTACAAAGAACGGGGAGATCACCTTCATCTACCTCCAGCCAGTCAGTGTTGACGAGCTTCCTCGAAACACCAACGACCATCGGCCCAGTATTCCTCCCCTGCCTGCGCCCTCCCCTCGACCTCACCGCACCGCCATGCTTGGCAC
>NC_057807.1:160279287-160281465 GCF_018294505.1 Triticum aestivum
GGGTGCAAGCAGCTCCTGTGCCCCACACCCCTATGATAGACACCGATGCGCCGCTTCCCCGGGGAACAGGCGAACTAGGTGCTCCGTGCACCAAAGCGGGTGCTGCTTCTTTTAATTGCGGTTCGACTGACCCTGAATTGAAATCCAGGCAGGCTACTGACCTCTAGCAAAGGTGAAATAGTAAAAGGAAGGAAACCTTGTGCATTTAGTATCATGAAGAAGATGCAGTAAGAAGCGCTCAACTAGTTTCTTTCGTGGGATGAATACGGTGTGAGCGGAGACGTAAGATTTGCACGAATAAGGGAAGAGGAGTACCTCTTTCTGCTAGCAGTGATGTGTACTCCTTCTGTTTTTTCGACGATCTTGTTGTTCGCCGGAAACCAGAAGTTGTGGAGGACGGTGCAGCCTTGGGAGAACCCATGGCCAAGTTGTTGAGTGTGGTGCGGTGGCCATCTGTCCGTGGTGGGGAAGCAGATCCGAGGCGGCGAACGACGGCGTAGCGGGAACAGCTCCGCTGCGGTGGACGGTTACGACAGTGGAGCCGCAGTAGTGAGGCGCAGGACGGCGTGGTCGGAGTGGTTCTGGTACGGCGCACGTCGGTGTCGGCGTCGTGGAGGCAGCCCTGCCTCGGCTTCAGCTGCTAAGTCCTTGAGGGTGTTGCGGTTGCGGCTGCGTTAGACGACGACATCGGGGTACCGGCTCCGGCGTGATGGAGGAGGGCGGTGGTGGATTGGCCGCTATGGGGTGGAGGACGGAGGAGGTTGGGGTTTCGCGGCTGGTGGAGAGGGTGTTTTCGCGCCCACGGAGTATGAATGGGGAAATGGAGGGAGGCGGGGAACTAAGGGGGAACAATGTTTAGGTTTGAGACGCGCTTGTTTGAAATTTGGGGAAAGTTACAAACTTTGCCCCCATCTAAAATTTTGGACATATTGCGGGTTGGGGGTAGGACAGTCATGTCAGGTGTCCCAAATGTGGGCGGGATAGATTTCGGCCGAGCGCATGGGTGTTTAGGCACCCACGGCGTATGAATGCTTCTCGGAGGCGGTTGAGACTGGCGTCTTGGTGAAGTTACAAACCTACCCCGGTTTAGACCTTTGGACATCGGGCCGATAGGCTACACGGGCCAGAGTCAGGACAGTAATTTCCTACCAACAAAACATTAGTCTCGCGCGGTTTAGGGTGACCAGAGGCCTATTTGGCGCTTCGTTCAATATTTGGGAGCAGAAGCATTAAAGTTTTCGGTTCTCTTGAATTGAACTTTCAGGATTTGTCAAACTTCACAAATCTTTACTCTTGAAAATCTTAAAGCTATGATTATTTTGGAATGGAGGGGGTACATTTTAATATACATTGTACACGAGTATATATTAAAAAATATGCAACTTACCTCAGTTCATGCATGGTTCCAGGTATAATATCCTTGGTTGCAAAAAAAGTTAGATATGGTATGAATATATATACCATGTTCAAACTCACAACAAAGATTGATGCCCCTTTTATATCTGATTTACAAATGCCATTATCTCGGGTTCAAATAGATGAATGCACTTCCTATGAACTCGAATCTTCGAAACCCCCTTTATGTTGAATTCGACATGTATTTTATTTCATAGCTAGCAATTTGGAATTTATCCATGCAAGTGACAAATGTATAAAGTGCTTCACACTAACAACATGGAGTGCACTAATTAATGTTTATATATGAATTGCAAAAGCATCCATTGCCTGTATTTCAAACCGCTCTCACTCTATGGATCGATAATATGAAATAAACACATGCACATGCTAGAATTCAATAGAGTATGGGTGTCTGATAGACCGATTTTCGTCCATACGCAATTTTGCAAAATTCATGATCTCATCCAAAAATAATAATGCCATTTATATTTTAATATAATGCGTAGAATCGCTTTTTACACATAGACATCTCTCTATCTAACGCATAAGTGCACACACTTTATATGCATCGGCATTTCTCTTTCACACATGCTCACAATCTCTCTTAGGGTGTCGGGGTGTCTCACGCACATGCTCTCTCTGTTTCTCTATCTCTCTTTCTGTCTACTATGTACCACTCTTTTCACTAATCTCAGTTGGAAAACACTATTTCTCTCACATGCATATATACACATGCACGGTCTCTACTAGCCCTCTATACGCACATATATGTGCCTACGT
>NC_057807.1:160281797-160294424 GCF_018294505.1 Triticum aestivum
AGTAGTTGGCAGATATGATTTCATCATATCATTCGGTAGGATATCCCTGGCTGTTAGGCTGGATGGTAATACGAGGCAAAGTTTTACCCTAGTTTGGACCGGACCCTTGCAGTTGAAGAAAGAGCCTACTCCTGGTACTGTATATTAGTGTTAGGGGTGTGTACAAAGTACACGTGAATACCAGGCATTGTGCGTGTGTGTATACTATCGACAAACTAGCCCCCAAGCTTGTATAACATACTAAGGGCCTAGGGTTACAAATCATATATAGTCGGCTTATCACCAGTGGGGATAGAGTCCTCCATGACTCTGGTAGCTTCGTGTTGTACGCCGAGTCCTCCACATGGGTCTCCGTATAACACGTCTCGGTCCAACCTATATGTGGCGCAGGATGGAACCGACCCATGAGTCTTCATGTTGACCCACCACAACTAGAAATGATGTGCCCACCACACCACACACGCAATTGGCCACTAAGAAAATAAGCATATACAATAGTACAATGGTATCTAGCTCATGATACGTCTCCATATTTTGTTGATGACACTGACAGACTTTGCATTTGATGCGTGCTCCGTATTTTGTTGACGACACTTACGGTCATTGTATTTTAAGCGAAAGCACGATATGGTCACTGGACTTCAGAATAAGCTCATCACGGTCACCACATACATTTTGTCGTGCTAACCAACATGTGGTTGGATGGTTAGAGGACAGTGGTTTCTCGAGCCCACCAAGGTTAAAGTCCCGGTGCTCGCATTTATCTTGTGTTAATTTCAGTATTTTCCGGCGATGTACGTTCAGTGGGAGGAGACGTTCCACTCGACTACGAGGCACCTATGGTGACTTCGTAAAATCTCAAGATCATATATGCTGGCCCACTCTCTCGAAGGTGCGGCGGCGGACCGGCGGTGGGGAGTGGTTTCGGGGAGGGCGGGCCGGCCACGGGCGGTGGGGGCGGGCGGTTCGGCCGGTGGTGGCTGGCGACTCGGGGGAGGGGTGGAGTTTGATGATAAACTGGAGGCCCTTGATTTCGTATCCAACGGCTGGAAAATCTAATGAACAGACATGAAAAAGTCAGTCAACTGACGTGTAGCCTCACCCCGCACGTACACATGCACGCACGCAAGACACGCACGCATGTAGGCGTGCTACACTAACACGTACACATAACGTACACACGCACGCATGCTGGCGTGCAACACTGACACGTACACATGCACATACGCACCCATGAATGCAACACTGAAACACACCCTTGCACGTACGCACCCATGCATGCAACACTGAAACGCACCCTTGCACACACGCAACACTTGCACGCCTGCATGCACATAGCACACGATGCAAGACACACGCTTAACTACATGAAAAAGATGACGTCACACTCAATGAACAATCATCGGTTTATGAACTGCCCGCTTCTGACCGCCCTGGCCCACCAAAGGTTCCTCTGCTGCGCGCTGCCTGCATTGGGTCACTGACATGCAGGCCATGCACCCAAAGAGCCCACACGTCAGTGGAAGAATGGCGCGGTGTCCTAGGTCAGATTCAAGGGCACCACTCGCGGCACACCCGGCTGAACACGCCTCCGTGCCGCATTCAAATGCCTCCATGAAACCCGCCCGTCTGGAAGCCGAGAAACCCACTCTGGACACACGTCCGTTCATGACCGGGCCGGCGTTAAATGCAACGCCGGCCGACCTCCTCCCGTTCGCCGTCTATTTAATCTCCTATTTAAATGAGGCCAAACGCCGGCCAAGAATCGCACACCTCCGCCACTCCCCTATCTCCTCCACCATTTTGTCCACTCTTACAATGGCTTACGAAGAGTAGTTATTCCGCATCCAAGCCGGCTGGGTAGCCCGCCGGATATGAGCTATGCAGCTCGCTGATCCACCTCCCTCCCCTTGCCCGACGGAGCCAGTTGCTACCCCAAGCCGGCGCGCGGTTCAGCAACTCGCCGCTCCAGGCCAGCTCGATGAGGAGCGGCGCATGGGCGTCGTTGCTACCGTCCACGCCGCCGCCTCGTACCGCGTCTCCCGTTTCTGTGGCCGAGACTCCCATGCCGGCGGCTGCGCCATGCAAGCATCGACAAAAGCCGGGTGCGCGGAGAGTGACGAGTCGGTGGCCAGCGCCTCCGCGTCCGCTGCCATCATCGAGGAGAAGTAGAACATGGGAGGCCGCCGCCGCTTGGGTCCCATGAAGGCCACCACGGAGGCGACGCCGGCGTACACAGCAGGTGTCTTGCCGGATCCTTTTGTTGCGAGGACCTTCGTCGACCCCGCATGGGCTCCACGGAAGAGGTCAATGTTAGGATGAACTCGAGCCGGTGCCGGCCATGGCGAAGTAGTGGCCGGTGATGAACTCGAACCGGTGCCGGCCACCATCATCTTCGGCACCAGCCAATGATATCAGTTGGGCAGTGGGGAAGCGAGCCGTCCTTTGCGCTGAAGCATATACCTCCAGGGCTCCCGGCAGTCCGGTGATCGTGTTGCCGGACCTGAGGAACACAAATCGATCGGCGGGCGACCATTTAGGCCATGTATTATATACCTGTGCTATCCAGAACTAGCACCGCGTAGTTCATTTGAATGTAATGAAATCCGTCATGTTTGTGTGAAAATCCGGTATTTTATATGATTTCCGTC
Organism: Triticum aestivum; assembly: GCF_018294505.1. Classification (NCBI taxonomy): domain Eukaryota; kingdom Viridiplantae; phylum Streptophyta; class Magnoliopsida; order Poales; family Poaceae; genus Triticum; species Triticum aestivum. Next base: position 160,284,449 of record NC_057807.1, read on the forward strand.
GTTGTTTATATGAAATACTCCGGTGGTTGCGTGAATGAGTATCAGTTTGTCTACGTGTTTGCGTGAATTTCGTCCGGTTGGTTGACTTGTTGTCATAATGTGTGCGGCTACGGTTGGATGGCATAATTTGCGGGTCGCCGGCCGGTCTGCGGGCGGCTCGGGCGGCGTTGTGGGACAAAAAAACACAGCTCGTGCGAGCTCGTCTCCAACGTGCGCGCTAGAGGATGCATGACAACATGAGCACCCGAGCGGTTCCTCGTTCATCGATGGCAAAGGCACCGGTGGACAAAAGGGTCGTTAATATTTTGGCTACCCCGGGCAAGATCCAAACAGGCCCTCCCAACAGATTCAAATCCCTCGTTCGCCGTGGAATTTTTCCATGTGTTGTTTTCATGGACTAGCAAGATGCCCGTGCATTGCACGGAACATCAGGATGCATTTTTTTACAAACTCCCGCATGCATGCAAGGGATAATTAATGTCCTTCTTTGCTAGTACCACGAGGCAAACGCCATTAATATTGCATCGATTAGTGTTAGTGGCCTTGTATATCTGCAAATTGTAATTTTGATAGTGGCCCCTTGTATATAAAAATGGAGGGGGAAATATGAGAGATAAGGTGAGGGGGAGTGGGGCGTGGTGCCGTGGTGGTGACTGGTGGTCGGACTGGGCGGAGGCATGGGGATGGATGGCACATCATGTCTAGGTTTGTATCTCTCTCTCACACACCCACGTAGGTGGGGGACGTGCACGAAGAGAAGAGGTGCACACACGGCGCACGTACTCCCGTCTCTTTCCCAACCACACCCGCGCGGGTACACGGTGGAGCTCATTTCTGTACGAAAAAGGCAGCCCACGTGGTAATTTGGCACGTGTACTGGTTGTCCACTTGGTGGAGGGAGGATTGTCTACCACGGGTGAACAAACAAATTGCAACTTGATGCGTTATGTTAAATTAAAAAAAGAGGCAAACCATGTGGGGCCTACCTTAGAGGCAAGGCTCTATACACTGGAGTACTTTTGATGTGTCACGTCAACTTGCAGAATGAGGAGAAACTTGCTTAGTACGCCGTCTCCCCGCCCACGGGTGCTATGGCTCACAGGATGAGGAGAAGCTGGAGTACTACTGTACGCCTTTACGCCCGTTCCCTCGCCCACGCGCGCGGTGGCTCACAGCACGAGGAGAAAATTTTACTAGTCCCTCCGTTTACTCCTCGTCCCTACTATGTACTTTGGTTAGTACTCCCTCTATTTACTTATAAAAGGCCACTATAAAAAAATACATTTTGCATCTATACAAGGCCACAAATAGTAATTGAGACAAAAGTTACTACTCCCTCCTTTCCAGTTTATGGCTCAATTTCAAAATCTCTCCAACCAAGGTAGACGGTGAGTGGTCGAATTAATTTCGTAGTTTGCACAGTACGCTCGTTTTTCTCAAGAAGTTATGTTTACCGAGGCATTAATTAGAATGAATGCATGAATGACCACTAAATTTCCATGAACTTGTACATGCATTGGTTAGTTTCCTCTTGACACTGCTTGCGTCGGGTGATCTAACGCACCTCGAAATCCAACATGTAATGGTACTACTACTAGTATAGTACTAGATTTGAGACTTATCAAACGGAAAAACGAATGTTTTTTAGATGATCCCTATAAACCCTAGTGGGTACGTACTCCATAAAAACAGATTTTTCCAAAACTAAGTCACTCCCTTCATGAATTCTGTAGTATACTCCTCCGTCGACGCTCCCTTTCATGAATTCTATACTTCCTGTCGCCAACATGTGGGACATATAGCAACCGGATCGACGTGTCAAGCATGAAATAACAGTGCAGAACAGCATGGGGGACACACCCCACTCGTACCGGCCCACTGTTAGTAATGAGCAATGAGATGTCAAATCACAATGCCGCACCTTCCCAGATGGACAAAGCAACCATTATTTCACACTTCAGTTCAACATCATCTCAAACCACGTACTAGTATTGCTTCTGACTCAAGAGGGACACGCACATCGCCTTGGTACATCATGACACGTGGGACCGCATGACAGACCATGCTTCCCCGCCGATTGCTGGGTAAAATCACCTCATTTTTACTATACTTCCTCCGGATCGGTTTACTACATGGCATGCACGTCGTTCTAGGTTGATAATTTAACTGGCTATATATATATGTGATGAACAGTATGCTAGCCTTTTAAAAAATGTATACTTTTGTACAGTAGTACTCCACTATCGATGGATTGCGCCATGGAGCAAAAATTGAAATTTTAAAAAAAGGTGGTACATATAGAGAGCGCTCGTCGCCAAATTATGCATATAGTACTATTAAAAAAAGCTAGTACATGCTTAATTGGGGTGCTAAATTCTATTAAAGAAATACTAGTACTAGTATGTACATACTGAAGAGTTAAAGTAACAAGAAGAAACATAACATAGTTCTGCTGGGGCTCAGCACAACACACCCCTCAAATTAAACTAAGCACACCTGAAATTAAGCTATGCAACTAATCCGGTAGACACTGCATTAGAAGTTTAGAACCGCCATGAGCAATGACACTGCCACCTTACTCAGAGTCCTCGTCCACGTCCTCGACTTCGTCCTTGTACCTCTTCCTCTTGGCCGATACTTCTTTGCTTGAACCGCCAACTTGGTTGTTGCTCTTCATCCAACCCTTGTAGATATTGAAACAAAGGTAGCCATCCATTGCAGCATACTGGATGTGGTCTATATCTAGTACATTCTGCTGCCATGCATGACGATGAAACGTGTAATGAGGTTTCTCCAGTTTGCGGTACGAAGGATGAACCATGGCTCCTGCCAGGGTCAGCATTGAGGGCTGACGAGAGGGCACCAGCCAATTCTTCTGGAGGTCGAAGGGGTTGCCTACAACGAGGCCTATCCGATGCAGGACTTCTTTGTCATTCTAAAAGTCTACAGTAACGAATTTGACTGTTTTGTCCTCGAGGAAGTTCTTAAAATCCTGGCACTCAACGTCGGCATGGCATATGTGGTAGACCAAGCAAACGTTATGTACGCAAACCTGGATCACGGCGGGTTTCTTCCTCTCTTCGTCCTTTATATCCTTCTCTCGTCCCAGGACTGTGGTGTACTCAACATCTAGCCCAGCGACCCACTCATCATGTGAGGTTTTGAACATGCATCTGAAGCGAGAAAGGCATCCTTTCACCGTCGCGGAAGTACGGGTGTAGATGACGTCGAACTCATCGCCGGTGATGGTTCTAACCTTGTACTCACCACCGATAGGGGAGATTTGGGACGCCATGGATTTGGGAGGAGGGTTAGGATTAGTGGAACTGCCGTAATGTGAATGGATGGGACGACTAGGAGCGAACCGCCGTAGTATTAAAGCACGTGCGGGAAAGAGTAGGAGTGAACTGCCAGCGTGCGAACGGCAGGGTAGTGGCTTTCCATTCTCCCATGATACGGGCTTCCGAGAGCCCTTGGATCTGAGATCGAACGGTTGCATGGCGTGATTCTAGACCTATGGGTGAATATCCTATCCTGGAGGGTTGTTCTTAAAATTTTCAACAACTTAGCATGCGACCATTTGATCTCAGATCCAATGGCTGCCAGCAGCCCGTATCATGGTCGTTCCTACCACGACTGTCGCGTCGCTCGCATGGTCGCGCCCTTGGAGATTTAACACGGTGCGTTAGGCTATCTGATGTTGGCATGTCATACATAGTCATCACTTAGTCACTCATACTACAACAAGGTTGGCTATAAGTGTTTTTTACTCCTCTCTATCTCTTTCTTCGTACTCCCTCCGTCCCATAATATAAGAACGTTTTTGACACTAGCTAGTGTAGTGTCAAAAATGTTCTTATATAATGGGACACAGGGAGTACTAGTATTTATTGCATTTGCCAAGGAGTGACCCCTTCCAATGAAATGGTGTTGCTAAGTTTGCTTCATTTAATTAGCTATAGACTCAAAATTGTCTTTTCACCTAGGTACACGCGCTTAGCATCGTTTCTTCCTTGGGTCACCAAACTAGTCTCTCTCTTCTTGATTAACCTGCCACATCAGACTTTATGCCTATGTTTGCAAGCTTAAGCACCTGTAGGAGCAAGTAAGTACAATAGTGCGCTTTACATGGAATTTTTGCATATGTGGAGGAAAGAGAGGCAAGGAAAAAGTGGAGAAGTGGGCTCTCATGCAAGAGCCAGCCTCTACTACTACATGGTGGAGCATTGGGAGAGGCACCTGTATGGAGGTGGTCAGGAATCGGGAGACTCACGCCGGTCGTAGCGCCGCAGTTAAAATGATAATGGCAAGTCAAATCACGGGGCCCCACCTGTCCAGCAGTAACTCGCTGTCAAATCACACAGCCCTACGTTTGCAGCAGCCTACTCCCTCGTCTTCTCACCTCTCTGTCGAACCGACTAGGCGGAACTGCCCCGCCTACCGCGCAGGAAAAGCCCCGCCCTCTGCTTTTAAATACAACTACTCCCTCCGTCGGATGCGTTTGGTTGAAGGTATCATATGAACGGATTGGGACCATTCAATTTTTTTGGGATTGAACCATTCAATTCATGTGTTTGGCTGAGATGAACTAATTATTTAAGACGGGACCACCAGTCATGCATGCAAAGGGTGGCCATTTGATTCGACCGATTTGGTTGGGTGGAATGGTTCAGCATCTTCAAGGCATATTCTCTTTTTTTGACTCGAACCATTCATGTGCTTTATAACCAAACATGTCTATTTTCTGAACGATCCAAACCCATTCATGACCACCCTTGCAACCAAACGCACGTCATCTTACGAAAAGCAAATAATCCCATAATACTAAGGCGCGGTGCATTAACTTCTACCTCGTTTCTTGTTTCTTCACATATCAACCAATAAGAATCCAATGATATACTTTTTGTGACATAGTAACTCATATTTAGTTAGTCAAATGGATGACCTAGAACTACATGCAGGCCCTATAAACCGATACGCCTACAAATAAAAAACCGAGACGGAGAGGGTAGTTCAGCACATATCTTTTTAGATCAATATAGTCGGGATTCACCAAGGAGCAAAACCAAGTGGTAGGTTGCTCCTGTCGTGCTGGCGTAGCAACTCAAGCAGGGTCAGTCCGCACCCAAAATGGCGACACACTTAACAGGACCCCTTTGGCAGACATGTGGCTCATCCACCGTCTTGTTCCACGTGCGATGCACCAAATTACAGTTCGGAGCAGCGGTTGGAATTGGAGGCACCCAGGTCGTAGTGTCGCAGTAGTAGAAAATGAGCGATGAGGGGTCAAATCACAAAGCCCCACCTTTCCCACATTAAGCTGGACGGACGAAGCAACCATCATTTCACTCTAGCGCGCAAGAGCATAAAGAAAAGAGAAAACAATGATGCATGCGGTAGCTACCTAGGGCACCCTAGGGTAGGGGTCTCCACTACAGATCCTTATTTTTTGAAAGCGCCTCCACTACAAATTGGCTTCTCCCTCGTCCTCTTGAAGAAAACCGATGATGAGTGCGGCAGTAGGGTTTGTAGGAGTACTACGGCGTGCGGGGCCTCGTCGTAGTAAATGGGTTCGAGTGATCGAGTCGACGCCTTAAATATGTGTGGGCCGCTTGGTTTTACGGGAACGAGGCATCATTTTGGGTTCGGGGACCAGTGGAGATATAGCACGTACAAAAAATTGTGGACGTAGGTTCGACCGAAAGGCAATGATGCATGGGCCCTGCATCTTGATATACCCGGGGCCGCGTGAAATTTGCTACTCTACTCAAAACTACTAAGGTACACATGTATTGAACGCATGAGATTTCGAAACCAAATTATGAATAAATACACACTATAGCATGTAAAGCTTTGAGTCATATATGCATGATGTAGATGTTCATTTAGTTCTTATAGTTCATCTCATTCAAAATCAATTAGTTTTATAAAAATGTTAAGATTCATGAAGTTGTGCATCGTAAATCATAAAGTAAAAAACAAATAATGGCAATTCATTTAGAAAAAAAATAATCAATTATGATACAGAAGATTCTAGAACAAAGGAGAAGTGCTTGTGTTTTGAGGTTTGTGCATTATGCTTAAGTTCAACCATGGAGTCTTCTAAATTGTACATGTGGCAGAGCTGGTGGAATGTTGATGATATCCAACGGCCAGTAGTGCTTAGATTTGCCCATCTCTGCACTGTCGGGTTAGCTTCATCCAGCGACCATCTTTCAAAGTTATTGGCACACTATATAGTTCTTTTGCCATAGTTGCATGTTTTGGAAAAAAGCTACTAGTGGGTTGTACTATCTATTTAGGAATAGAAGATGCATACATGGAAGTTGTAGGGAAAGAGATGACATGGAGCATCTCAATTCCTATGAGTAGGGATTGGAAAAGAGATGTCATTTGGTTCACATCATAGGAACTTTTCTATTGAATCTAGAGATGACATGTCTCTCAATTCCTACGAGGAGGGATTAGTAAAGAGATGTAATTTGGTTCATATCATAGGAACTTTTCTATTGAATATACGCTAATGTTTATTTTCCTTTGAAATTAAGGGAGTATAGGAATCCATTCATATGAACCAAGTGGCTCTAAAGCTATAGAAATGATATCATGTTTATTTCCTTTGAAATGTAGAGTATATGAATCTATTCCTATGAACCAATTGGCTCTAAAGGAAAAAATCCTATAAAAATCATATCATATAGAGTTCCTATGATATTCCTCGACACTAAAGGATGGTTAAAATTGCTGCGGGTGATATGATGGTCTTTCTTTGTAGACTCCTCACCCATCTTTATAGTTACCTATCGAAGATGAATGAAACAATATATACATGGTATTCTACATGTGCAATTTGGTACACGAAAACTTGGTAAAAGTTTGCGAGGTTCTAATTTTCAATAAAGCTATATGCACTGCATTTCAGAACGGAGGGAGCATACGGCAGTTGCTAACACTCACGTGGAAGATTTGTGTGTAGGAGGAAGTGGCTGTTCTGTTAAATGACATGGCAAAACTGACACTATCGGATGCCGATCTAACGGTTCTTACGGCCTTCGTCAGGAAAAGGCTTGTGGCGAACGTTTGTCGGATAATGATTTATGGACACATGCATTGCATTGATACGTGCCCCCCTCTCTCTCACGCACACGCACCCTTACGAGTCACGACTCTCCCGAGTCCTCTCGCAGACTCGCACATCGCACCCATCCTCTATCTGCAGGTAGACGTCATGCACATATGTGCTCTTCACACCCTACCCTCAGAACTTCTTAAAAACAAAAGACAGCGTGCACATTTTATTTTAGCTCACACATCACACACTTATACTATTACTCTTGCGGCGAACGTTCTTTGGGCATAGTATATGTTGTACTCTCACGAAGAGAAGCGGTGCACGCACGCACTAGTTCTGTCACACCCACTCGCGGGTACACGTAGGAGCGCATTTTTTTGAAGCCGGTACAACAAAATCACTCCACTATATATAAAAGCAGGAGCCTTAGCGCTTGCTTTACTAGGGTTCCTCTCGTTCACTCTCTCATGCTCTCTAGATCTAAGCAAGACATAGGTGGCCACACTCTCTCTCTCAGTGCACGGCTGGTCACAAATCCGACCGGACAACCTCGACCGGGGCAGGGGGTGTAGGTGCATCGTTCACGCTGTCGTTGGCGGCAAGGGAGGAGACCAAAGGCTGCCCATGCGTCCCGATCGGCGGCCATTCCGTTCTCTCCGAGAGAGCGCCGGCTCGGGAGGGCCTTTGACCCCTTCTTCCTCCCTACGGTATTGTGGCCAAGATGCGGCCTCCCAACACCGTCTTTGCCACATGCCGACGACCCTCAGGTATATATTCCTTCGAAACCAGCCTTGCTCTACTGCCCCAGCTCTTCCCCCTTCGTGTGGATCCTTTTCTACTTCCGTCCGCTGTTACAAAGCCACCTAGACTTCTACTATTATTAGAAGTAAAGCTAGTTCATACAGTGAACTCAAAGCGTTGGTTCAAACAGGGAAGAAAGTGGGAAAGCTGTAGCATGAATCTAGGACTTGGTTCTAAGAGGAAACGAGGGAAAGTAGTAATATGTGTCACTCTTTAAATAACCGTATTTCGTATTTGCGCAAACAGGGATGTATGTCTCCATATCGTTTCGGGATGTCTGTCTCCGTATAGTTTCTATCCGCGCAATCAAAAGCACACACCTTAGTTTTAGAACAACTGCGCAAAATGAGATGGCTATCCCTCGTTACCGTCGTCTAACATCTCGTCTTGAATGTATCCCTACATTGTTAGTAACTAAGGTAGAATGACCAACGCAATCTAAAAGAAGCTGATTCATACGTTTTACTTCCTGATTGCAGTGCAGGGATGAGTGAAAACAACTGCATCCTAGTCCGGAATGCACTTTCTACCAGTTCATCCATGGACCGAGGACTAGCTGGCACGGCGGTTTTTTGGACAGGTGCACGTACAAGAGGCATTGTCGTCTGCTTATTTCTGCAAATAGCGGTGCTTAAATTTAGTGGAATGCACAAGCATTTCAGCTGGTCAGTACACTGCATGGTTCAGTTCAGCATTCCAGCTGAGACCACAATTATAATTGGTTATTCTGGAATGAGAGAACCTAACCCTGGATGGTGGTAACAAGAAAAAACCAGAGTGAACTCCAGGAAATTTAAGCCTGCCGGGAGGCCCTTTGCTCAGAGAAGCCTTGCTTGTTTTTTCCTGATCTGTAAACCTTCTCACAACTTTGTCTTTTGCTGTGAACTAGTATATGTTTGTTATGTTCTATGAATCATTGAGATGTATAACATTGCTTAACTTATGCTTTTCAAGATTTTTATGAAGACGAGTTTAATTGTGAGTGTTCCACATGAGCGCTGGACTAGCGTGTGAACCTTTGGAATTTATTACATTGTGGCCTCAATTAACTGCATGAACCACTGTAACAAGATACATAGTAGTTGCTTATATGTCAGACAGCAGATTGTTGATTGTTAGCTGGTCGATAGCCTAGTGTTGAAGCGAGCTGAGCCAATGTGCCGTGTTTTGCACAACTGCTTACGAGTGGGGTAGCACCAACAATGTTTACAAGTACTTATGTATACGTCGGCGCACGGTTCTCGAACGAGTGCTCTATTTCATCAAAACACACACTGCTCGTATATAAACCGTGACAACTTATGTCTTACCATGCCATATTCATGAAAAAACTAGTGAGGACGCATCTGTTTCGGCAACAATTACGATGGTTCTCACATGATTCACGGGCACACAAAAGTAGCAGCAGTTCCCATAGACGGATTCAAACAGAGCACTAGCCCCAGAGGGGTCGATAACAGGCAAGGTTCGAATAATTAGACACAATCCAAACTACTATTAAACACTAGCTGGGGCAACTATTTCATGCCTCGATCTAATTTGGGCTGGACACAAGACGGACCTTACCATGAACATCATCGAGGACGTCCCGCAGCAGCTCAATCCGGTGAACCTTCATGAAGACAACCTTATGGCCTTGCCACTAATAAACTTGTTTGTGGAGGCATGCCACGTCATCTTCCTGCGTAAGCTTGACAAGAACAGTATGCCTCACAAAGGAAGGAGTAGCTTTGAACTTCTTGTGCTTCAGTACACCCTGGACAACACGCGTGACAACAGTGAGGCTGGAATACAACTCTTCATTGGTATAACCGCAAATGGCTTCTAGGATCCAACAGCCTAAGAACTCTGTTTTCCTAGTGCGTATATTCAGGTCCTCCGCCTCATAGCGAGTGACATGCACAACCACACAATCCTTGTCTGCATCAGGGCTCTAATTGAAGCAGAAACAAATTCTGAATTACTTTTCAGTATAAGAACCACAAGTTATTCAAACCACTATGTATAGCATGCCATCGAAACTAATAAAATTTTGCATTATTAATCACGACATACTTCCTTTTCTAAAAAATTCACCACATACTTAGATGAAAAACCACAATC
>NC_057807.1:160294669-160332596 GCF_018294505.1 Triticum aestivum
ACGGGGCGTTGACCATCTCAGTAGTGTCCGTGAGCGTATCCGGGGTCGGCTCGGTGGTTGCCTCCATCTTCTTGGAGCTCTCTGTCGTGGGGATCAGCCTCCCGCGTCTGCTTCAATATCGGCAGATCTTTGCCTGGTTGTCCTTGGTCCATCATGAAACTGACGAATACTTGGAGACCACTGAAAGGAAAACACAATCGCAATGACAATGAAACAAAAAAGAGAGTGAGGATCGGTTACTGCTTTGCAAAAGTTCTTTTTTTTTCTCTGAACAAAAATATACCAACATCACGGATCCGCTTACCTTCCCTTCGTTGGGAGAGAAGAATAGTGGCAGATGCGAGTGTTGCCTTTCTTGAAGACGGTGAGGGAGAAGGCGATTCAGCGAGGAGTGAAATGATGGTTGCTTCGTCCATCAAACTTAGACTGCGGGGAGGTGGGGTTTTGTGATACGACGGCTCGTTACCGCCGTGCTACGACCGGGGTGACTCTCCGCCTTCATACTGCCTGCTAATTTGGTGGATGGCATTTGGGCCCGCACGCTGCATGGCCCACATGTCGGTGAACAAAAGTATAACGGCATTCAGTTGAGGGAGACGTTTCAATGACCTAGGAGGAGCCAGAAGGGGTAGAGTGTCTCACTGTACTAGTAGTAATTGTTTTTCTGGGTAGCTGTAGAGTGTCTCCACTGTACTAGTAGTAATTGTTTCTCTGGGCCCAAGACAAAATAGCCAATCCACACTAGTAAATAGTAAAATCAATTCAAAAGGTGCTACCCACACCCAGCACACCGCCCCCTCCCCCACAAAAAAACTGGGTGCTCTTCTTCCTCCTTGCTCCCACCCACCTCACGTCAGCTCATTCCTACAGAAAACCCCAGCTCCCCTTCTTCCTCACTCCTACAGAAAACCCCCAGCTCCCCTTCTTCTTCACTCGCACTACAACTAGGCTCGTCATTCGTTACTCTGCTCAAATCCGTGAGTGCCAAGAAGATGAGGCTCCCGCCAGCGGCGACGCCTGTTGTATATCCCGCACCCGGCAGCGCGGGGAGAAGCGGCGACCCCGCCTCCACCGGATCCCACGAACCCAAAGAATCTCGGGTGGACCGCATCAGCGATCTCCCGGACGCTATCCCTGGGGAGATCATCTCGCTTCTCCCCACCAAGGATTGCTGCCGCACCCAAGTCCTGTCAATTCGGTGGCGCCCTCTATGGCGCGCCATGCCCCTTAATCTCGACTGTCGTCAGCTATCTCTCTTCAATGATTTTGAAATCCCCAGAGCCATCATCTCCTCCCACCAGGGCTCCGTTCAAAGCCTCTGCATCCCGTCATGCTACCTGAGCAAGCATACCATGCCCTGCACGGTGGACGCCTGGCTGAAATCCCCTGAATTCACAGAACTACAGCTGCTTGAGTTCTACTATTCCCCTGGAAATCACATACCACATACAGAACACCATGAACTTGTGCCCACAGCACCGATGTCCATCTCGCGGTTTTCCTCCTCTCTCCACACCGCCACCTTTGCGCTATGCTACCTTCCAGACAATCTGGTTCTAAACCTTCGACTCCCATTTCTCAAGAAACTTTCACTTATGCGGGTTCGTATATCGGAGGCCTCATTGCACAGCATCATCCACTCCAGTTGCCCTGCGCTGGAGTGCTTGGTGCTTGTTTTCACAGTTAGAATCGGTTGTCTCCAAATAAAGTCGCCTAACCTTGTAAGAATTGGAATTTCTTTTGACGGAAGGCAGCTCATCATCCAAGATGCCCCTTCACTTCAAAGGTTGATCCTTGATTCTAGTTATTCACCGTTGCAAATAACCGTCCTCTCTGCGCCTAAACTGGAGACCTTGGGTGTAATACATGATCTCTGTGCTCATTTCAATATGGTGTTTGGCTCCACAGTTCTTCAGGTACTTTATATTATCATCTACACTTGTAACCATATGCTGCATTTTAAATTTCTGCGCATAATTTATATATCATCTTGGAGTACACATTTTGTACTAATATTATGTTCTATGCTCAATGAAGAGTTTCTCCATGGATGGTCTATCAATGGTGCTGGATTCTGTCAAGATCTTATATATCCAAATGAATAGTTTTGATCTGAACAAGATTATTGGCTTGCTGCAATGCTTTCCATGTCTGGAGAAGTTGTATATAAAGTTGATAATTTCACGCACATTGGAAGCCCGCATAGAGTGTACTAGAATTAACTGTTCAGTTGTTGCTCTTTCGACACTCTTCTTTTAGACCTTAACTGTTTTCAATTTTCATGTCTATTTAGGCAACAGGACGGGTTAAGAAAGTTATAACCAATCGGTGGATTCGTAAGCATCGGGATTTTCTCACTTCTCATGAGATTCAATTGAAGACAATAACGCTAGAACGATATGTAGCCAACCGTGCAAACACAAGATTTGTCACATTCTTTCTGCTGAATGCGAGGTTACTATTATCCATCAGGCTTAAGTTTATCAGCAGCATGGTTTTGACGGATGGGTATGTCGAAGAGCAAAAAAAGGAATTTTAGGTGGGCAAAAGAGCTTCTGAACGTGTCGGGCTTCTAATTAGAACATATTGTGGTCATAATCTAGTAAATTTTACGATCCAGGATGTTCATTCTATGGACCTGACCGATCCATTTGACTGTGACTGCCGAAAACAGTGCTGGAGTTAGATATTGTTGCCCTTCTCAATCTGGGTTTTTCTGTAAACCTGATGAACAATCAACCTTCGTGCTTTTGTATAGTTTGTAAGATGGAGTTAGATGTTCCTGCCCTTTTCGACTCGGCTGTGACTGTCATATTTTCCTTGAAACAAGGCAAATGGCTTGCCATTCGTTTAGTTTAGAGTGAAATATTGTAACAAATCACAACCAAGGGAAATAACATCACTCACGCCAGCTGCTTGAGCTCACTGTGCATTATAGAAGCCAAGTGACTAGCCCCCACCACCCCCACCAGTCAACCCTCGTACTCCCCTCCGCTTGCGACTGGACCGGCGCATCTTCAACGGCTCATGTTCGTTCCGTCCGAGGCCTCGCCATCGTCCTCCGCCTTGCGGCCTGGGTTTGCTCGCCATGCATGGTGCCCCGCCCTCTTGCGTTGTCAACATCGTCAACAACTGAGAGGAACAAGGAGATGACTGTATGTGGAGAGGATGACAGTAGGGACCCACCAGCGTCATGGCAGTACGCAAGCAAGTGCCTCTATAGTACAAGCCCAAAAATATGGTTCCTCCTAATGGTTGGATATCTGGGGCTCATGCCATCATCAACGTAGTCAATAAACGAGAGAATTACACTACGAGCGGCAGACACCAGGGACCCAGCAAGTCGTGCAGTTTTTTTTGAGGAACAAGCAGTTTTTTTTGAGACAATGAGGAACAAGCAGTTGTTATTTATACTAGTTTTAACGACGGATTAGGGTAACAACGGGGCTGTGTGGGGGCTGTGGCCCGTCTAGCCAGGGTTTTATTTATGTTTACCACATGATGAGCCCAGTTGTGTTTTTTTCTTGCTGAAAATGGCTAGCCCAGTTCTATTTTTTTAAAGAAATACCCAAACAAGGCCTACTTGCTTTATCGGCCCTGCTGGGCTGTAAATGTTTCAAGATGAGGAGAGTTTCATTCGGTTTGCCCAGAAATGGCCTGTACATTTTTAAAACACATCAAACCGGGAATTAGTTTCATTTTTTTTCATTACAAGATCTTAAATTCCATTGATTTTTATGCGTGGACAATTATTTTGATTTTATATTTATATAAATTATTTTTCAAAATAGTTTGAATGTGAATCGATAGTTCTAGATTAAAAACAGTTAACCGCACCGAAATATGCAAAATTTCATATACTTTTTAACCGTGGCCACAATATGTGGTGTAATGCTAACAAAAAGAAGATGGGCTCCAAAAAAATCTTAAGAATTAGCAAATGGGCTGTACATTATTAGAAATAATGGCAGATGGGTTGTATGCTGTTTTCCACAGATTTGAGGCTGACTTGTGCGCCTACTACAGGTTGACGCGTATGCTTTCATAAAAAAAAGGTTGACGCACACGCAACGCCCTGTCAACTTAGTCAACACACGAGAGCAGTGACTGTTGGATATCCATCCAACGGCTGTCGTGCTTCTTCAATCTCTGCTCTTCATGCTCCAGCCGCTCAAACAAGCGCCACCGGGACTGCCTGCTCCCTCCTCCTGTGGCCGGCTATGCTGCCGCACAAGCCTTCGGCCCGACCGTACTCCCATTGCTGGCCTAGCCATCCCTCTACTCACCCACACATGTTGTTATTCTCCGGCGACGGCAGACGAACCAGTAAACCCTCGTACAATAACTGCCGAGTATTCCCTGGCTCCGTGCCGTTCCCTTCCTAGGCCTCGCCGTCGTCCACCGCCCTGGTGCTCTCGGCGCGACCTGGTCGACATGGTCAAGGAACGACATCCATCGGAAGTGGACTGTACGTGGAGAGGCTGACAGTTGGATCCACGGCCGCACGCAAGGAAATGCCTCCTTATTACGCGCAAAATAATGATTCCTCCACCTGACAGCTAGGACCCACAGGAAGGGCCTCTGTATTTCGCGAAAAAAATGTTCCTCCCGCTGACAGGTCAGACCCACCAGCTATATCTTCGCACGCAAGGAAGTGTCTCCTTATTATGCCCAAAAAAATGAATACGCCCTTCTAGCTAGGACCCACCATATTGTTGGGCTGACTTGTGGGCCTACTAAGTTGACGGGGACGGAGGGCTTTGTCAACTTAGTCAATACTCCAGTGACCGTATGATGTCCATCCAACGGCCATACGGCTTCTTCAACCTCTGGTCTTCTTGCTCCAGCCGCCCAAAGGAGCGCCGGTCGTGCCGCCTGCTCCTGCCTCCCGTGGCCGGCTGTGCTACCTCCTGCTCCTGCCTCCCGTGGCCCGACTCCACGTCGTCCCCTTCCTAGGCCTCGCCGTCATCCACCGCCGTGGTGCTCTCGGCGCGGCGTGGTCAATGTGGTCAATGACCGACTTCCATCGGAAGAGTACTGTATGTGGAGGGGCTGATAGCTGGGTCCACGGCAGCCGCAAGGAAGTGCCTCCTTATTATGTGGAAAATAATTATTCCTCCACCTGACAGCGGGGACCCACCGGATGGGCCACCAGTATTTTGCGAAATAAATCATTTCCCCCTGACTGCTGGGACCCACCGGACGGGCCACCGTATTTCGCGAAAAAAACGTTCCCCCCGCTGTCAGCTCGTACCCACCGAAGTGCCTCCTTATTACGCACAAAAAATGAATACTCCCCCGGCTAGCTGGGACCCACCTTGGTGGGAGGCTGTCTTGTGGGCCTACTAAGTTGACGGGGCCGAAGGGCTTTGTCAACTTAGTCAATATGAACGATTCTAGCTCCAGTGACCGTACGATGTCTATCCAACGGCCGTAGTGCTTCTTCAACCTCTGGTCTTCTTGCTCCAGCCACCCAAAGCATCGCTGGTCGTGCCGCATGCTCCTGCCTCTCGAGGCCGGATATGCTGCCGCGGAGGCCTCACCGCCCCCTACTATTCCCACCACTGGCCAGGCCCTGCGGCGATGGCAGCCTCACACCGCAGCCCAACCAATGAACCCTCGTACTCCTCTCCGCGCGGGCTTCCACTGTCGCGTCTTCCCCGGCTCCGCGTCGTTCCCTTCCTAGGCCTCGTCATCGTCCACCGCCGTGGTGCTCTCCACACGGCATGGTCAACGTGGTCAAGGAACGACTTCCATCGGAAGAGTACTGTACGTGGAGAGGCTGACAGCTGGGTCCACGGCCACAGCCCAGTTTTTTTGTGATTTGCCAATTAAGTCGCTTTGTCAGGCCTGTTGGGCTGCAAATCTTTCTAGACGAGGAGAGCTTTTCATTCGGCTGGCCGAGAAAATGGCCCATCAGTAATGAGAAATGGGTTGTACATTTTTAAAACACATCAAACCGGCAATTAGTTTCAAATATTTTTTTCATTTCAAGATTTTAAATTACATTAATTTTTATGCATGGAGAATTTGTTGGATTTTATATTGATATACATTTATTTCTAAAATTAGTTTGAATGTGAGTCGAAATTTCCGGATTAAAAACAGTTCGGACTGCACCGAAATATGCAAAATTTCTTATAATTTTTTAACCGTGGCCACAATATGGGCTGTAATGCTAACAAAAAGAATATGGGCTCCAAAAAAACCTTAAGAATTAGCAAATGGGTTGTAAATTATTAGAAATAATGGCAGATTGGCTGTATGCTGTTTTCGACAGATTTGACGCTTTCCTAAAAAAAGGTTGATGCACAAGCAGTGACGGTTGGGATGTCCATCCAACGGCCGTCGTGCTTCTTCAATCTCTGCTCTTCCTTCTCCAGCCGCTCAAACAAGCGCCGGCGGGACTTCCTGCTCCCTCCTCCCCGCGGTCGGCTGTGCTGCCGCACAGGCCTCACCGCCCCACCGTACTCCCATCACTGGCCTAGCCATCCCTCTACTCACCCACACATGCTGTTATTCTCAGGCGACGGCAGATGAACCAGTAAACCCTCATTCAGTCGTACTCCCCTCCGCGTGGGAAACAACTGCTGAGTCTTCCCTACCTCCGTGTCGTTCCCTTCCTAGGCCTCGCCATCGTCCACCGCCCTGGTGCTCTCGGCGTGGCCTGGTGAACTTGGTCAACGACTGATATGCATCTGAAGTGGAATGTACGTGGAGAGGCCGACAGCTGGGTCCACGGCCGCACGCAAGGAAATGCCTCCTTATTACGCGCAAAATAATGATTCGTCCACCTGACATCAGGGACCCACTGAAAGGGCCTCAGTATTTTGCGAAAAAAACGTTACCGCCACTGGCAGCTCGGACCCACCAGCTATATCTTCGCACGCAAGGAAGTGCCTCCTTATTACGCACAAAAAAATGAATACTCCCCCTGTTAGCTGGGACCCAGTATAGTGGCAGGCTGACTTGTGGGCCTACTAAGTTGACGGGGACGGAGGGCTTTGTCAACTAAGTCAATATGCACGATTCTAGCTCCAGTGACCGTACGATGTCCATCCAACGGCCGTAGTGCTTCTTCAACCTCTGGTCTTCTTGCTCTAGCCGCCCAAGCCAGCACCGATCGTGCCTCATGCTCCTTCCTCCCATGGCCGCCTGCGATGTGGTGGAGGCCTCACCGCCCCCTACTACTCCCACCGCTGGCCAGGCCATCCCTCTACTCACCCACACCCCCTGTTATTCTGCAGCGGCGGCAGCCTCACACCGCAGCGAACCAGTGAACCCTTGTACTCCTCTACGCGTGGGCATCCACTGCCGCGTCTTCCCTGGCTCCGCGTCGTCCCCTTCCTAGGCCTCGCCATCGTCCACTGCCCTGGTGCTCTCGGCACGGCGTGGTCAACGTGGTCAAGGAACGGCTTCCATTGGACGTGGACTATACGTGGAGAGGCTGACAGCTGGGTCCACGGTCGCAGCAAGGAAGTGCCTCCTTATTACGCGCAAAATAATTATTCCTCCACCTGACAGCGGGGACCCACCGGACGGGCCACCATATTTCGCGAAAAAACATTTCCCCCCTGACTGCTGGGACCCACCAGCTACACCTTCGCACGCAAGGAAGTGCGTCCAAGCAAAAAAAACGATTCACCCCCTGACTGCTGGGACCCACCAGCTACATCTTCGCACACAAGGAAGTGCGTCCGGGCAAAAAAAAATGATTCGCCCCCCTGACTGCTGGGACCCACCAGCTACATCTTCCCACACAAGGAAGTGCCTGACAGTCGGGACCCACCTGGTCGAAGCGTACGTCGCGTTGTCATTCTGGTCGCGAACGTGTACGTACATACTGGTCGATGTAGAGGCGCGCACGTGCCGTAGATGTAGAGGCGCGCACATGTCGTAGTAGAGGCGCGCACGTAGCATGTACACGTACGTACAGTGGCGAGGGTGCAAGAAAGAAAATACGGCCACATATGTACATACGGGCAGGGTCTCTAACGCCTATCGCGCATACATACATGGCTGGGTCGGAACGGAGAAACATCGTCGTCGTCGTGTTCATGGGGAGCCAACCGGCTGGGTCGGAACGGAATGCGTGGTCGCGTTCATCGGGAGGGCTTGGACGGAACAGGCGATGGAAACGAGGCCTGGCGTACCGCACAACAGAGGAAACAGACCTCCTACATTCGGAACGGGGTCCTGTTGATCGGGAGGGGTGTGGCGTACCGTAAAACGGAGGAAACAGACCTCCTACGGTCGAAACGGGGGTCCTCTTGATCGGGAGGGGTGTGGCGTACCGCAAAACGGACGAAACGGACTTGTGTTGGAGCGCTACGGTCGAAACGGGGGTCGTATTCATCGGGAGGGGTGTGGTGTACCGCAAATCGGACGAAACGAACTTGTGTTGGAGCGCTACGGTCGAAACGGGGGGAGGGGTGTGGCGTACCGCAAAACGGGACTCCACAGGATACTATTCATCTCCACCGTCGACCTCCTCCAGCCTCCACGAGCTCCTGTTCATCCAGCCTCCACCGCGCGCTACTCCACCGGCTACTGTTCAACCACCCCTCCACGGGTACCCCTCCACCGTCTACTGTTCATCCAGCCCTCCACACCACGGGGTCCTATTCAACCGCCCCTCCACGGGCACCCCTCCATCGTCTATTGTTCATCCATCCCTCCACACCATGGGGTCCTGTTCAAACACCCCTCCACGGCCACCCCTCCACTGTCTACTGTTCATCCAGCCCTCCACACCACGGGTTCCTGTTCATCCAGAGGCAATGCCACCGCTCACTGTTCATCCAACCCCCCGGCAACGCTCACTATTCATCCAATCGATCGTCTTCAGTTAGCAGTAGTAGCGAAGGAATCGCTCCATTGGGTTCAGTTAACAGCCATCGATCGATCGCTCGGGTTCAGTAACGCGTAGCCTGCAGTGTAATCGCTCGGGTTCAGTTAGAGCCCAACGCCTCGCTCGGCTTCATTTCGAGCCAATGCCTCGCACACATGCGGGTACGTACGAGAGAAACGCGGATTGCTTCGCCCCTGACCTCGCACCGTAACCGACAACTCCCGAAATTTTCCTCCCCTCGCTTCTACCACGGTTTTTTCCGTCATGGACGGCCCAAAGAATGTCATGCAGCTGCATCTCCGGCCCGCCCAGGACGAAAAGCCCATTTTCTATCATGATTTTTTGTCATAGAAGTACGAGCCCACCACATCTATGATGATACCTGGTTTTGTCACAATTATCGTCATAGAAGTGTCATATGTATGACAGGAAATTTTTCCGTTCGGCCCAAAATGTCACGGATGTGTCTTTTTTTTGTAGTGCATACGCATTTTTGCTTTCTAGATGGTTATTCTGGTTTCTCTCAAATACATGTGTCAAAAGAGGATCAGGATAAGGCCACTTTTACTTGCCCTTTTTGTACCTTTGCTTATAGATGTATGCCTTTTGGTTTATGTAATGCACCTGCTACCTTTCAAAGATGTATGACTGCTATATTCTCTGACTTTTGTAAAAAGATTGTTGAGGTTTTCATGGATGATTTCTCCGTGTATGGAACTTATTTTGATGATTGCTTAAGCAACCTTGATCGAGTCTTGCAGAGATGAAGAAACTAATCTTGTTTTAAATTGCGAGAAGTGCCACTTTATGGTTAATGAAGGTATTGTCTTGGGGCATAAAATTTCTGAAAGAGGTATTGAAGTTGACAAAGCTAAAGTTGATGCTATTGAAAAGATGCCGTGTCCTAAGGACATCAAAGGTATAAGAAGTTTCCTTGGTCATGCCGGTTTTTATAAGAGGTTCATTAAAGCCTTCTCTAAAATTTCTAGGCCTCTGACTAATCTCTTAACCCCTCGCAAAAAAAGACTAATCTCTTACCAAAAGATTTTCCTTTTGTATTTGATGATGATTGTGTAGAAGCATTTGAAATACTTAAGAAAGCCTTGATTTCCGCACCTATTGTTCAGCCACCTGATTGGAATTTACCCTTTGAAATTATGTGTGATGCTAGTGATTATGCTGTCGGTGCTATTCTAGGACGAAGAGTTGATAAGAAATTAAATGTTATCCAATATGCTAGTAAAACTCTAGACAGTGACCATAGAAATTATGCTACTACTGAAAAAGAATTTTTAGCAGTTGTATTTGCTTGTGATAAGTTCAGACCTTATATTGTTGATTCCAAAGTAACTGTTCACACTAATCATGCTGCTATTAAATACCTTATGGAAAAGAAAGATGCTAAGCCTAGACTTATTAGATGGGTTCTCTTGCTACAAGAATTTGATTTGCATATTATTGATAGAAAGGGAGCCGAGAACCCCGTTGCAGACAACTTGTCTAGGTTAGAGAATGTTCTTGATGACTCACTACCGATTGATGATAGCTTTACTCATGAATAATTAGCGGTCATAAATGCTTCTCGTACTGCCCCATGGTATGGTGATTATGCTAATTACATTGTTGCTAAATTTATACCACCTAGTTTCACATACCAGCAAAAGAAAAAAGTTTTTCTATGATTTAAGACATTACTTCTGGGATGACCCCCACCTTTATAAAGAAGGAGTAGATTGTGTTATTAGACGTTGTGTACCTGAGCATGAACAAGAACGGATCCTACGCAAGTGTCACTCCGAGGCATATGGAGGGCACCACGCTGGAGATAGAACTACACATAAGGTATTGCAATCCGGTTTTTATTGGCCTACTCTCTTCAAAGATGCCCATAAGTTTGTCTTATCTTGTGATGAATGTCAAAGAATTGGTAATATTAGTAGACATCAATAAATGCCTATGAAGTATTCACTTGTTATTGAACCATTTGATGTTTGGGGCTTTGATTATATGGGACCTTTTCCTTCTTCTAATGGGTATACACATATTTTAGTTGCTATAGATTACGTTACTAAGTGGGTAGAAGCTATTCCAACTAGTAGTGCTGATCATAACACTTCTATTAAGATGCTTAAAGAAGTTATTTTTCCGAGGTTTGGAGTCCCTAGATATTTAACGACTGATGGTGGTTCACATTTTATTCATGGTGCTTGTCGTAAAATGCTTGCTAAGTATGATGTTAATCATAGAATTGCATCTCCATACCATCCATAGTCTTGCGATCAACTAGAATTGAGTAATAGAGAGCCTAAATTAATTTTGCAAAAGACTGTTAATAGATCTAGAAAGAATTGGTCCAATAAACTTGATGATGCATTATGGGCCTATAGAACTGCATATAAAAATCCTATGGGTATGTCTCCGTATAAAATGGTTTATGGAAAAGCATGTCACTTACCTCTCGAACTAGAACACAAGGCATATTGGGCTATTAAAGAGCTCAATTATGAATTCAAACTTGCCAGTGAGAAGAGACTATTTGACATTAGCCCACTTGATGAATGGAGAACCCATGCCTATGAGAACGCAAACTATTTAAAGAAAAAGTTAAAAGATAGCATGACAAAAGGATACAAAAGCGTGAATGTAGGTGATTATGTGTTGCTATACAACTCTCGTTTAAAACTTTTTGCAAGAAAACTTCTCTCTAAATGGGAAGGTCCTTAAGTTATCAAGGAGGTCTATCGTTCCAGTGCCATCAAAATCAACAACGCCGACGGCACAAATCCGAAGGTGGTGAACGGTCAAAGAATCAAACATTATATCTCAGGTAATCCCATAAATGTTGAAACCAATGTTATTGACACTGTAACCCCAGAGGAGTACATAAGGGACACTTTCCAGAATGTTTCAAACTCCGAAAAGGAATAGGTATGTGGTACGATAAGTAAACCGACTCCAAAACAGTTCTAATAGCAATTTTTCTCTATTTTCGAATATTTAAAAAATTAGGAAAATAATAAGTAGTCCGAAGGAGACACAAGGCATCGACGAGGGTGGAGGGCGCGCCCTACCCCCTGCCTCGTGGGCACGTCGTGTGCCCTCCGGACTCCGTTTTCTTGCACGATACTTCTTTTAGTTGGTAAAAATTCATTATATAATATCCCGAAGGTTTTGACCACCTTACCACAATAAAATCCTTTGCTTTTGTTTCGAGCTGTTTTTCTGACAGATCTAGATCATCATGACGTCTTCAAGCGCCCCCAAGGACAAGTTTTTCGAGAAGGTCATCAACCCCTACCTCGCGGAGGTGCTGCAACACCCTTAAACTATTGAGATGCATGAGGGGGTGCTGCACATCCGCGATGTTGAGGGACCAAGCAGGACCAGAAGCGTGGAGACAAGACTCAAAGCAATGGAGCAACAAGTTTTCAAGTGCCAAGGGATGGTGGAACATGGACTCAACACCAACCACATGATGATCGCGGAGTTCACCAACAACCACAAGTTGGATGCCAAGAACATTGGGGAGACAATCTTCAAGCTTCACGAGAAAATTGAGCACCTCCAAGCCTAGATCTATGACCTGTGAAACCAAAACTGTGAGTATGAATATAGATTCAAGAAGATGAGTTTGGCTGCAGATTTGAGGATCTCGGAGAATCGATCATCCTTCTATGATGGTGAGCCTATGCCTTGGAAGATGGACAACAAGCCTACATCATCAACAAGTCCATCATCACCACCCCCGAAGAAAGAGACATAAACACATGGGTATGGGCACTCCCCGTGGCAACTGCCAAGCTTGGGGGAGGTGCCCCAGTATCGTATCACCATCACACTTCTATCTTTACCGTTTTTCTTAGTTCGATCCTTTTGGTTATATCTTGATCTAGTATAATAAAGTTTAGTATGATCTAGCTTTGAGTTTTTGTGTTGATCCCTATCTATGTAATCGAGTCCGTGAGTTATATATAATAAGTATTAGTTTTGAGTCGAGGGCTTTGCTATCTTGCTATGATCTTGAGGGAATAAAAGAAATAGAAAGAATAAAAAGAAATAAAAAAGATCATATTGATCTTATGGAGAGTAATGACTCTACATATAAAGAGTATGATGAATAAAAGTTGTTGAGAGTTGACAAACATAGTTTTGGTCACCGTTGCAATTAATAGGAAGTAATAAAGAAAGAGATGTTTTCACATATAAATATACTATCTTGGACATCTTTTATGATTGTGAGCACTCATTAAAATATGACATGCTAAAAAGTTGATGTTGGACAAGGAAGACAACGTAATGGGTTATGTTTTCTTATATCCGAAATAAATTATATTGTCATGGATCATCCAACTTGTTGAGCTTGCCTTTCCCCCTCATGATAACCAAATCCTTTGCACCAAGTAGAGATACTACTTGTGCTTCTGAACACCCCTAAACCCAGTTTTGCCATGAGAATCCACCATACCTACCTATGGGTTGAGTAAGATCCTTCAAGTAAGTTGTCATTGTTGCAAGCAATAACAATTGCTCTCTAAATATGTATGATCTATTAGTGTGGAGAAAATAAGCTTTATACGAGCTTGTGATATGGAAGAAATAAAAGCGACAGACTGCATAATAAAGGTCCCTATCACAAGTGGCAATATAAAGTGAAGTTCTTTTGCATTAAGATTTTGTGCATCCAACCATAAAAGCACATGACAACCTCTCCTTCCCCCCGCGAAGGGCCTATCTGTTATTTTTGTCTTATACCTTATACAAGAGTCATGGTGATCTTCACCTTTCCTTTTTACACTTTATCCTTTGGCAAGCACTATGTGTTGGAAAGATCCTGATATATATACCCAATTGGATGTAGGTTTTCATAAAGTATTATTGTTTACATTACCCTTGAGGTAAAAGGTTGGGAGGCAAAACTGTAAGCCCCTTTCTTTCTCTGTGTCCGATTGAAACTTCATACCCATAAGTATCGCGTGAGTGTTAGCAATTGTGAAAGATTAAACAATAGTTGAGTCTGTGGACTTGCTAAAAAGCTCTTATATTGACTCTTTTCAATGTTATGACAAATTGCAATTGCTTCAATGATTGAGATTATAGTTTGCTAGTTTTCAATGAAGTTTCTGATTCATACTTTACATTGTGAATAGATTGTTACTTTAGCAAAAGAAATCATATGACAATATATATATATATATATATATATATATATATATATTGTTGTTGTTGTTCTAAGAATGATCATGGTGCCCTCATGTCCGTATTTTATTTTATCGACACCTCTATCTCTGAAGATGTGGACATATTTTTCAATATCGGCTTCCGCTTGAGGACAAGCGAGGTCTAAGCTTGGGGGAGTTGATACATCCATTTTGCATCATGCTTTTATATCGATATTTAATGCATTATGGGCCATTACTACACATTATGTCACAATACTTATGCCTTTTCCCTCTTATTTTACAAGGTTTACATGAAGAGGGAGAATGCCGGCAGTTGGAATTCTGGGCTGGAAAAGGAGCAAATATTAGAGACCTATTCTGCACAACTCCAAAAGTCCTAAAACTCCACGGAAGTCAGTTTTGGAATATATTAAAAATATTGGGCGAAGAAAGCACCAGAGGGGGGCCACCCACCGTCCACGAGGGTGGAGGGCACGCCCTACCCCCTGGGCGCGCCCCCTGCCTCGTGAGCCACCTGGCAGCCGCCCGATGCCTATGTTCTGCTATATGGTGTCTTTTGCCCTGGAAAAAAATCATAAGGGAGGTTTCAGGACGAAGCGTCGCCGTCTCAAGGCGGAACCTTGGCGGAACCAATCTAGGGCTCTGGCGGAGCTGTTCTGCCGGGGAAACATCCCTTTGGGAGGGGGAAATCGTCACCATCATCATCACCATCGATCCTCTTATTGAGAGGGGGTCAGTCTCCATCAACATCTTCACTAGCACCATCTCCTCTCAAACCCTAATTCATCTCTTGTATCCGATCTTTGTCTCAAAACCTGAAAATGGTACATGTGGGTTGCTAGTAGTGTTGATTACTTCTTGTAGTTGATGGTAGTTGGTTTATTTGGTGGAAGATCATATGTTCAGATCCTTTATGCATATTAATACCCATCTGATTTTGAACATGAATATGATTTGTGAGTAGTTACATTTGTTCCTGAGGACATGGGATAAGTCTTGTTATAAGTAGTCATGTGAGTTTTGTATTCGTTCGTTATTTGATGAGATGTATGTTGTCTCTCCTCTAGTGGTGTTATGTGAATGTCGACTACATGACACTTCACCATTGTTTGGGCCTAGGGGAAGGCATTGGGAAGTAATAAGTAGATGATGGTTTGCTAGAGTGACAGAAGCTTAAACCCTAGTTTATGCGTTTCTTTGTAAGGGGCTGATTTGGATCCACATGTTTCATGCTACAGTTAGGTTTACCTTAATTCTTCTTTCATAGTTGCGGATGCTTGCGAGAGGGGTTAATCATAAGTGGGATGATTGTCCAAGTAAGGGCAGTACCCAAGCACCGGTCCACCCACATACACTGAAAGATCATACATATTTAGAAGCAATTTTTATTGCCTTATGCACCGATGATAACTTACTTGAAGGATCTTATTCAATCCCTAGGTAGGTATAGTGGACTCTCATAACTTGAGATTGTGTTTAAGGGTTTTGGATGCACAAGTAGTATCTCTACTTAATGCGGATTTTTGGCTACCAAAGATATTGAGAAAGCACCACATGTTGGAGGATCTATGAAAATATAACTTCTATTTGAATATGAACAAACATAAGTCATTACGTTGTCTTCCTTTTCCAACGTCAACAATTTGGCATAAAGTATTTAATGGGGGATCACAATCATAAAAGATGTCCAAGATATTATATTTGCATGTGAATCTTCTCCTATCTTATTAATTCTTTCTTGAATTGCATCATTGACCAATGTTATGCTTGTCAACTTTCAATAAATTTTACCACTTATACTTTTCCTTATGTAATGTCATTACTATCCATAAGATTAGCATATGATCTTTTTCATTATTTTCTTTACTTTGATTGAGAAAAAAGGTAAACAAGCCAAAACTCAAACTAATCTTTAATATATAACTCTCTCTCAATTACATAGATGCATAGATCACAAAAGTAGCACTCAAAAATAGATCATACTAAACTTTTATTCTACTAAATCACAAAACAACTAAAGATCAAACTAAGATAGGTAAAGATAACCAAAATGACGGTGATACGATACCGGGGCACCTCCCCCATGCTTGGCACAAGCCAAGGAGAGTGCCCATACCCGTGTGTTTAAGTCTCCTTCTTTGGTGGTGGTGATGGTGTTGAGGATGTAGCTTTCTTCTTCTCCAGCTTACGCTTGAGGATAAAATTTACCTCCCTCAAGTCATCATTTTCTTGCTCAAGCTTCAGTATCTTTTGGCATAAAGCCTCCTTGCTTTCATATCTCTAGGTTGAGGTAGTGGGACTTCATCCTCATCTGAGCTGTCAATCTTGTTTCCTCCACGTCGTGTCTTCCTCCTCTTCGATGGACCATAGGTAGGGATAAATCTCCCCAACGATCTTTGGATCTGCAACATAGTGGGAAACATAGCTCTCTCATCTGAATCTTGTGACGACATATTTTCAGATGTGCCAGAAAAACTGCACGAAACAAGAATAGATGATTTTTCTGCTGTGCGGTGGTTAAATCATTCGGGAAACAAGTATAAGATAGGAAAACGGAGTCAAGAAGGTGCCCGAGGGGCCCACTACCCACCAGGGCACACCAGGTGGGGCAGAGGCGCCCTGGTGCCTAGTCGGAACCTAGGTTGCCTTCCCGGTTGTTTCTTTTTTCTAATATTTCAAAGCTGGGAGAAAATATTTTTGCGGAATTTTTGTAGTCGGTTTACTTATCGTATCATGTACCTCTTCCTTTTCAGGGTTCTGGAGTGTTCTGGAAGGTCTCCTTTATTTATTCCTCTGGTGTCATGGTTTGAATAACAATAGTTTCAACATTAATAGGTGTACCTGAAATATAGTGCTTAATTCTTTGTCCATTGACCACCTTCAGCATTATTGATCTTGATAGCTCCAGAGCGGTAAACTTCTTCAATTATGTCGGCGTTCTGGGAACGGGAGTCCCCAGACTTGCCTGCCTGCGGCCTGCGGCGTGGCTCAAGTGGGGGGCCAGTGCAGCCTAGTTTCATCAGCTCAAGCTCAAGACCCTCACAAGGGGCCAAGCCTCGCGGGGCGGATGACAGGGAGCATCCTCAGGAGCAGCCTCCTCAGGCAGGCTCCCGAGGAGGCGGAGAGATCAAGGCAAGGGAACCTCATGAGGAGCCCGTGACGCAAGCCATGACGAAGGAGACCAGGCGGGCGCTAGGCGGGCGCAGGCCTGCGCAGTGTCCTTGTTTCCCCTTCGGTGCAAAGGGGGCAAGCACAGGCCAAGGCATCAGGCAAAGGTTACCGTTTCGGTGCAACAAGACAAAGACCAGCAGAACGGCAGGATGGAGGTCATCGTGGAGCCCAGGACGGCGTCATCGTCAGAGCCTTTGGCAGACGAAGACCAACTTTAGTCAGGATAAGTGTACTAGATGTTCGCCTTCAAAAAGGCCAATTGTTGGCCCCCTTCCCGCTCATTATTTGGGAAGAGGCCCAGGGCCTCCGTATATAAATAGAGCTAGCCACCGCAGAGTAGAGGCATCTGGTAGACGGATCGATCAGATAGAGAAAGAGAGAGAGGCGACTGAACTCACCCAAGCAGTTCATCGTACCAGCTCAAGAACAGTCCCTCCCGAGGCTGTTCTCCCTTTGTATTGTTCATCATCAGCCCCTGAGGCAATCCACCACACCACACACTAGAGTAGGGTATTACACCACAATGGTGGCCTGAACCAGTATAAATCTCGTGTCCCTTGTGTGTTCTTCTTGCTAGCTTAGATCCTTTGCGAGACTTCGAGACGTGAGCTGGTAGGGGAAAGATCTTCGTGCGCAACCCAGAGTTCGAACCTCAAGGGTCTGCCGGAACCCGAAATCCGACAAATTATATATGGTCCTTCCCACTTGGAGAGAAGTTTTCCTGCAAACAATCTAAAATGAGAATTGTGCAATAGAACATATTCACCAGTGAAAGTACAACTATCCCTAGGTGGTTTTGGTAATTCCTAACAACATATAGCTCATTGAGCTAATTCTATTTCAAGATAAATATTTCAGGAAAGCTCAATGTTTGGCATGGCATGGATGAGACACGTGGACCCCTCAAAATGCTAAGGACCAAAGGATTGGCTCAAGCTCAAAGCACAAGACTCTACATTTTTCATTTTAGTGATCCAAGATCACATTGAGTCCATAGGAAAAGCCAATACTATCAAGAGGGGGTGAGGTGTTGCTTAATGAGTTTCTTGCTCAAAGTGCTTAGTGATATGCTCCAAAAACCCTCAACTACTTTCTCACATCCACATATGTCCCAAACCAAAAGTCAAACTCGGCCCCACCGAAAATTTGTACCCGGCGCCACCGAGTTCAGTTGACATAGCCACTGCCAGAAACCCTAGTCTTTTTGGTCCCACCGGTAGGGATCTCGGTCTCACCGAGATGGGATTGTAATCTCTTTGTTTCCCTTCGTAACGTTTCGGTCAAACCGAGATGAGTGATCGGTCCCACCAATATTGCAATGCAAACTCTCTGTTTTCCCTTCGTAATGTTTCGGTCCCACCGAGTTTGCCTGACCAAATCTCTGTTTGTCTATTACCAAAATCGATCTCACCGAGTTTGTGTAATCGGTCTCACCGAGATTACGTTATGCCCTAACCCTAACGATATTGGTCCCACCGAGTTGACATGTCGGTCCCACCGAAATGCCTAACGGTCAGATTATGAACTAAATCGGTCTGACCGAGTTTCATGATTTGGTCCCACCGAGTTTGGTGAATTATGTGTAATGGTTAGATTTTGTGTGGAGGCTATATATACCCCTCCACCCACTCTTCATTCATGGAGAGAGCCATCAGAACATGCCTACACTTCCAACATACATTTTCTGAGAGAGAACCACCTACACTTGTGTTAAGGTCAAGATATTCTATTCCAACCACATAAATCTTGATCTCTAGCCTTCCCCAAGTTGCTTTCCACTCAAATATTCTTTCCACCAAATCCAAATCCTGTGAGAGAGAGTTGAGTGTTGGGGAGACTATCGTTTGAAGCATAGGAGCAAGGAGTTCATCATCAACACACCATTTGTTACCTCTTGGAGAGTGGTGTCTCCTAGATTGGCTAGGTGTCACTTGGGAGCCTCCATCAAGATTGTGGAATTGAACCAAGGAGTTTGTAAGGGCAAGGAGATCGCCTACTTCGTGAAGATCTACCCGAGTGAGGCAAGTCCTTCGTGGGCGACGGCCATGGTGGGATAGACAAGGTTGCTTCTTCGTGGACCCTTCGTGGGTGGGGCCCTCCTTGGACTGGCACAACCGCTACCCTTCATGGGTTGAAGTCTCCATCAACGTGGATGTACGATAGCACCACCTATCGGAACCACGGATAAAAAATCTCCATGTCAACATTGCGTTTGCTTCCTCAAACTCCTCCCTTTACCTTCATATGCAATTGTTTTACATTCGACTGCTATACTCTTAGAATTGCATGTGTAGGTTGATTGCTTGACTTGTGCTAAGTTGCTAAAATCTTCCAAGAACTAAAATTGGGAAAAGGCTAGATTTTATTTGGTCAAGTAGTCTAATCACCCCCCCTCTAGATACACTTTCGATCCTACAAGTGGTATCAGAGCTTTGGTCTCCATTTGCTTTGATTTCCATAGATTTTGGTGGCCATAGCCTTGGTTTCACAACCTAGGAGAGTATGGCGTCTAGCGAGGGAAATTACCACCATAGAGGTCCTTACTTTGATGGTACAAATTTTGCTAGTTGGAAGCATAGGATGAAAATGCATATTATTGGACATAACCCCGCCATTTGGGCTATTGTGTGTATTGGCTTGCAAGGTGAATTCTTTGATGGGAGAGAACCAAACTGTGAAGCTACCGCGGAAGAGTTGAAGATGTTGCAATACAATGCTCAAGCTTGTGATATTCTCTTCAACGGATTGTGCCCCGAAGAATTCAACAAAATCAACCGTCTTGAGAATGCAAAGGAAATTTGGGATACTTTGATTGATATGCACGAAGGTACAGACTCCGTCAGGAAATCCAAATTGGAAGTGCTTCAAAGTCAACTTGACAAGTTCAAAACGAAGGATGGTGAAGGCGTCGCTGAAATGTACTCTAGGATTGCTCTCATCACAAATGAGATTGCCGGCTTAGGAAGTGAAGAGATGACCGATAAATTCATCATCAAGAAGATCCTAAGAGCCTTGGATGGAAAATATGATACCGTGTGCACATTGATCCAAATGATTCCCAATTACAAAGATGTCAAGCCAACAAAAGTCATTGGAAGAATTGTTGCTCATGAGATGTCACTCAAGGATAAGGAAGAGCTCCACAATAAGTCAAGTGGTGCTTACAAAGCCTCATGTGAAGCTCCCACATCATCAAGTAAGAAACAAACCTTCAATGAAGAATTGAGCCTAATGATGGAGAACTTTAACAAGTTCTACAAGAGTAGAAGCAAGGAAAGAAGTTCCAAGTCAAGGTCCTACAATGACAAAAGATCTTCTAGTCGAGAGCGTAATTGCTACAATTGTGGAAGACCCGGACACTACTCCAATGAGTGTACGGCTCCCTACAAAAGAAGGGAAGATTCTCCAAAAAGAAGGAGTAGAAGAGAAGAATCGCCATCAAGAGAAAGAAGGAGTAGAGATGATCGTTATGAATGAAGACCCTCTCGAAGAAGCAAGGATTCGGAAAGAAAGGATAAATCATGAAAGAGCTACACAAAACGAAGACATCAAGCTCATGTTGGTGAATGGGTATCCGGCTCTGACTCCGACAATCACTCCGAGAGAAGCTATCACTCCGACTCCGAATATACTCAAGATGAAGGTGTTGCCGGTCTAGCACTTGTGTCAACCAACTCCTATGACATATTTGACTCGCCAAATGACGGAATTGGAAGATGCTTCATGGCTAAAGGCCCAAAGGTATCACACCCCGAGTATGTTGATTTCAATAGTGATAAAGACGACTTGTTAGGTGATGATGATTTACTTGTTGACAACTCTAGTGATGAATACTACGGTGAAACATCAATTAATCATGCTAATCAAGATAAAACGAATGACAATGATAAGGAGAAGATTGAGCGCCTAACTAAAGAACTAAACACTCTTAAGTTAGCTCATGAAACTATCTTGGAAGATCATCGAGAACTTTTAAAGACTCATGAGATGTTACGCTTTGAAAAGCTCAACCTTGAGCAAGAGAATGAGTTTTTAAAGGCAATCAACGATGATCTTAGCAAGAAAAGTTCTTCTTACATTGCCAAGCGTTTACTCTTGTGTACTTACATGCCACCAGTTAAATCTAACAACAAGAACAAGAAAGATTCTTCATCTAGTAGTAACAACAATCATGCTAAATCGAATGTTGTTGCTTCTAGTAGTTCTCTTGATTCCACTAATGATTCTCTTAGCCAAGTTACACTTGAGCAAGAAAATAGCTTATTGAAGGGAATTATAGAGAAAGGTGTTTACAAGAGCCTTGCCGGAAGTAAGCAATTTGAGGATATTGTACGCAAGCAAGGAAGGCACCGGAAGAATCAAGGTGTTGGTTTTGAATGAAAGTTCAATGCCAATGGAGTTGAGTGGGAAGAAGATCAATACCCCAAGACGAAGTTTGTTCCTCAACAAGAGAAGTACGATCCTACTTCTTTCAAAGGAACACAAGCTCAAGATGATCTTCCACCACAAGACCACAAGCAAAAAGGCAAGGACAATTTTCAAGAGGAGATTGATGCATTTGAAGAATCTCCTAAGGCCTTGGTCAAGTGGGTTCCCAAGACTACATTGAGTTCTACTTCATCAAGTACGACTACAACTCCAAGGATTCCTGTCAAGATGGTGTGGATCCCTAAGAAGAAGAACTAGAGAGTTATTGAGGGTGACTCCGCCAACATACTTCACTCTTATCATTTTGGCAAGGACAAGTGCAAACAACTTCCATATCTTGCACTAGTCCAAGGAGTTACAAACCCTCTTGTTGAGAAGACAAGGAACAAGGTAACCTAATGCTTTCATGGACAACACCTTGTGTAAACATCACTCTATGTCTATTGATATCTTTGTTTGTTCCTTGTAGGACTAACCCATGTAGGTATTGAAAGTGCAACTCACTCCAATGGATTGCTCCGAATGATCTACATCAACATTGAGCATCCACATCTTCAACACCTACATGAAGTCATTATCGACAAAACCAAGGTTAGTTCGTCCCTCTTAGGAGGGATATCACATCTAGGGGGAGCTTTACTCTAAGAATTGAGCTAAAGAAACTCTAATGGTGTGAACACAACAATGCTTTATGTAAAAGTGGTAACCCCACTTGTGCTTAAACAATGAGTATGACCTATGATCAAATGTTCTCATTTGACTACTAAGTCAATATCTCATATATAGATGACCTAGTCATCGCCAATTGCTTGATAGGTGCTAGAGTGTTTGTGCATGCTTTGTCACATATTTCATTTGTCATTTTATTGTGTGAGCATGTTGGATGCATATTTTACTCATTCGAGGACATCCATTTGTTGCTTTGATTGTTTGGCTTTTTCTCTTTTGCCAAATGGATGGACAAGAATGCCTAAGAACTCCCTCTAGCTATCTATGCTTTCTTCATCTCAAACTCTACTCATGCAAGATCACAAAGTTTGACCAAGTCAGATTTGAACCACTCTATGTGAAGAGCACTCAGAGTCCCCGATTCGTCATAGACTTAAACTTCCAAAACCTCTTTGTGCATTTCGGTCTGACCGATTCACCCTTTTCTGTCATACCGAGATCACTAAGTTGATCCAGGTTTTCAATCTCGGTGCAAGCGATTAGAACGTTTCGGTCACACCGAGTTGCAGTAACTGCTCGCAGTTTTGCATCTCGGTGCCACCGAGTTGTTCCACTCGGTCACACCGACAAGGTCAGGTTATATATACTGACGGGTCAAATTTTGGAAATTTTTCTGAAACCCTTCACCCGCGTGTAACCTGCTCTGCCTCTTCGGGTCTCCGGATCGTCTTCTCGCGGCCAGCGACCTCCCGCCACTGGTCTCCACTGCTGTCAATGGCAATCTACTCCGCCCTTGCCACCGTAGCGAACACTCGCCGCTCTAGGGTAAGTGTTTGACCCCGTGTGCTGTCTTTTTCACTCCGACTCATAGCACAAGGACAATGCCATGTTTCTTGCCACAATTGAGATCGATCCATCCAGCTAAAACTTCCTGAGGTCTAGATTGATTCGAAAATTTTAGGGTTAGCTCTCCGTAGAACTCATCTCGGACTGACCGAACTGTAGAAATCGGTCTCACCGATTCGGCCTTGGCCATTGCACATGCGCTTTTCGGTCTGACCTAAACATGCAAATCGGTGTGACCGAGTTCTGGATTTTGTGAAACCCTAGCAATCTCAGTGCCACCGAACTGTGACTCGGCCCAACCGAGTTCACTAGTTTAGGTTCCAAGTGTTGCTTCGGTATCACCGAGTTTGTCAATTCGGTAGCTCCGAGATCACTTCTGTAGAGAACTAAAACTAAGCTTTTTGACTCAATTGTTTTGCAAAACCTCTATACTTTGTGATGCTCATCTACTCTACCTCATCTACAATCTATTCACAGGGTCTGCTGACAGTTGATTGCAAGATGTCTGACCAGAGTGACATCCAGAACAGGTCTGAACAACCAGTACAGATGAGTGAGGGCACTAGTCCCTCCAGCAGCTATGATGAGGGCAGCAGGAGCACACCTAGTAACTTGCCCAAGGCAGCTACTAGAACAAGGAAGAAGAAAACTTCTGATTTAGAGGATGAAGATTATATTGGAGCTGATGATGAGGCCATTTCCAAGAGGAAAGTTGTGAAGAAAGAATTTGGCACTGCTGCATCAACTAAACCAGGCATGAACAAGAAGGCACCTGCCAGGAGAGTGCCTACATCCAAACCCAGGAATGTTGCCACAAGTGAAACTATGAAGTTCACAATTGAATCTGAAGAAGAAGAAGCTGGTGAAGACAAGAAAAAGAAGAGGGCAAGAACAACTACAGCCAAAGTTCTTGGAAAGTCCACAATGGTGAGATCAGATGATGAAGAGGAAGAGGATGCTGCTCCAGCACCCAAAGCTCAGAAACTCATGAGAGATGCAATGAGATCAAGGGCTGCTCCATCTAAGCCCAAAGCTGCTCCCAAGGCTGCTGCTACAATTCAAAAGTCTAAACCCAAGAGGAAGACCAGAAGTATACCTGCTGAGGAGAAGAACAAGGCCCCAATGCCTGAAGCTGCAGAAGAGGAAGCCGAAGCCCAAGTGCTAAGAAAGCTAAAGCCAAAGATCCCTGAGCATAATGATGTGCATCCTGTTGCAGAGGACATGAGGATCAGGAAGGATGCAGGACTGAGATAGTGGAGAAAGGCTGACCCCTATGATATCAGGAGGAGAACTGTTGTGGATTACAGGTTCCACACAAAGGAACAACAAGATTTCTATGAGACAATCCTGCTTGACAAGAAGCCCATAGTGTGTGACATGAGATGGGTGGACTGTACTTACATAAGAGAGAATGAAGAGCACTTCCCAGGTGTATATGACAACTTCAAGGCATGTGAGGTTGACAAGTTTTTTGGCCAGAAGCTTACTGTCTGTGTCAAAACCGGCGGATCTCGGGTAGGGGGTCCCGAACTGTGCGTCTAGGCGGATGGTAACAGGAGACAAGGGACACGATGTTTTACCCAGGTTCGGGCCCTCTTGATGGAGGTAAAACCCTACGTCCTGCTTGATTGATATTGATATTGTGGATGTTTACAAGAGTGGATCTCCCACGAGATCAAGGAGGCTAAACCCTAAAAGCTAGCCTATGGTATGATTGTAAGGGTTGATGTTGTTCGTTGTCCTACGGACTAGGGCCATCCGGTTTATATAGACACCGGAGAGGGCTAGGGTTACATAGAGTCGGTTACAATTGTAGGAGATCTACATATCCGTATCGCCAAGCTTGCCTTCCACGCCAAGGAAAGTCCCATCCGGACACGGGACGAAGTCTTCAATCTTGTATCTTCATAGTCTTGGAGTCCGGTCGATGATGATAGTACGGCCGATGATAGTTCGGTCGATGATGGTAATCCGGCTATCCGGACAACCCCCAATCCAGGACTCCCTCAGTAGCCCCTGAACCAGGCTTCAATGACGATAAGTCCAGCGCTCATATTGTTCGGCATTGCAAGGCGGGTTCCTCCTCCGAATAATTCATAGAAGATTGTGAACACCAGGATAGTGTCCGCCTCTGCAAAATAAATTCCAGATTCCACCGTAGAGAGAATAATATATATATATACACAAGTTCAATCTGCTGACGTTTTTCGCGGCGTGACGTCACACCACTACCAAGCCATTACGTTTTTTATTTTACCACCTCAGCACATTTAGCGAATCGGTTTCCTTGGCACGTCTTGTCGAAGCAGAGATCGTGTTTCCCCTTAATCCGGGATTCTCATCAATACGGACGTGGGTAACCCAATCACGCCATTGATGGTGGCGCTTGGGAGATAAGCGAGTTTTACCAGGCTAGTGGGGACGCATAGTCTTCGTCCGCCTATATATAAGGGATAAGGATTCACCTTTTCACCTACGCCTTCTTCCTCCTTTGCTTATTCCTCTCCGTGCACTCGAGCTCCAGCGCGCAAGTTCGTGCATCTCGTCTCGACCTTCTCCGACCATGTCAGGAGCGGGAGGCAAGTGGATGACCTCCTTCGTTACGGAGGAGCACATCGAAAGACTGCGCGGCGCCGGCTATTTGTCCGGCGACATCGCGCACCGGCTGCCCGACGAGGGGCAGCTCATCCCACCCCCAGGCCCCATGAGAGGGTTGTTTTTCTTCCCCATTTCCTCCGCGGACTGGGCTTTCCACTTCACCCCTTTGTCCGGGGGCTCATGTTCTACTACGGCCTGGATTTCCATGATCTGGTGCCGAACTTCATCCTCAACATCTCGACGTTTATCGTCGTGTGCGAGGCCTTCCTCTGCATCCAGCCCCACTTTGGCTTGTGGCTCAAGACCTTCAATGTCAAGCCGAAGGTAGTGAAGGGCACTCAAGCGGAGTGCGGAGGCGCCATGTTGGGCAAGATGACCAACGTTCTTTGGTTCGAAGGGGCCTTCGTGGAATCCGTCAAGGGATGGCAATCGGGGTGGTTCTATATCACCGAGCCGCGCGACCCTACGTGGGCGGTGGCCCCCGAATTCAGATCTGGTATCCCCACGCAGCTCACCTCCTGGAAAAAGAAGGGCTTGCAGTGGGGTAGTTCGGAAGAGGTGACGGGACTCCAAGCCTGTATCCAGAAGCTGGTGAAGAAGCTCAGGCTGGTTAACATGGTCCAAGTCATGCTCGTCCGCCGGATTCTCCCATGCCAAGAGAGGGCATTCAATCTGTGGGAATTTGATCTGGAACAGCACCAGGCGTTGAGCGAGCTCTTTGACACAACGTACGAAGGCGCCTGGAGGGTGCTATTTAAGGGCGCCGAAGCCCCCACATCCGCGACTGAAGATCGCGGATTTCCCTCACAGCGCCAAGCTGACGAGGTAAGTGATTCTACCCCCTTACGGGACACTTGTTTTTCACAGTTTGACTCTATGCGGGTTTTGATTTCCCCTTTTCCTTTGACATGACTGGATGAAGAAGGCAGAGCAGATCAACTGCCCGGCTCCCATGCCAGAAAACCCAGTAGACGCCCGTCTAGCGAGGCTGCTGGTTCCGGCACCGCACGTGGTGCCGGAGAAGAAGGCCAAGAAGGAGGCCACGGGTACTCGAAAGAGTTCCCGTTTTCAGGTGTCCGACGACTCCGAGGTGGGCTCCTCCCCCAAAAACGAGGAGGAGAAAGAGGACTCTCTCCCAGAGGAGGGAGAGAGGAAGAGGAAGGCTTCCCCAACAGGGGAGGCCGAAGGGTTCAAGAGGGGAAGGACTATTCCCTCGGACAGCTCCGCCAACATCAATGTTGGCGAGGAAGAATGGCCTTCAAGGGCCAGGCCTCCGGCGAGATCGTAAGTATCCGGATCCCTGAATGATTTATAGTTTCTTTTTATGTCACATAGCGTCCCTCTAATGCCGCATACTGCCTGTAGTCCGGCCGATGATGATCTCCCCGCTTCATCGAGCGGGTCGTTGGCTCCGTCGGATGTGGATTCCATCCCGACGGCCTCTACCCCTCGCGCCACTGAGGACGCCGAGGTAGGGTCCCAAGAAGGGACCCATCAAGGGGAGGCTCCAGAGGCGCCACAAGGTGGCCTCCCGGACTTTGCGCCGGACTCCACATCGGAACCCGCAGTGGTTCCGGAGTTCGTCCGGCGGCCCCTTCGCAAGAAGGGCAAGACCGTGACGCCGGCGGCCTCCGTCCAACCGGAGGCGCCGGACAACTTGTTGGAGGCGCTCCAAGGCGCTTCCATCAAGGAAGAACACCGCACTATCATGAGTGCGGTGATTCAGAAGGTACAGCTCGCCAAGAGAGGGCTGACCGAAGCCTGCAGTAGCCTTCTAACAGGCTTTGAGGTAAGAAGTTAAAATTATGTAATGTAATAACGCATAGATAGTAGCCCCTGATGCTCGGTTCGGTGTTCGGAAAGAAAAGCCGGACTGAGAATCTGAAAAAAAAGAGATATACGCAGGGTTGCTAAAAAAATTATGTCAATATGGGTGTGCAGGCTGCGCTGCTGACCTCTGCCGCACTGACTGTGGAGGTCGGTGCTTTGAAGCAGGAGCTCGAGCGGTCCGAGCAAGAGCTCGGCCATGCCAAGAAGCAGCTCCAGGACAAAGAAGGTGAGTAACACCACTTTGAATAGTTACCTTACAGAAAAGGATTTAGGTTGCAATAAAAGAATAACAAGGATAACATGGGTACTGCAGGGGCCACGAATGAGGTGGCAGCCCTGAAGGAGGCCGTGTCCGCGGCCGAACACAGTGCGGCCGTGGAACGGGTGGAGCGAGAAAAGCAGGAGGCGCAGGTGGCGGCGGTTCGGCAAGAGCTCCAGGCTATCATGGAAAAGCATGAGAGTTTGGAGCGTGGCTCCAAGACTCGAGAATCTGAGCTTGCCTCGGCTCTCGAAAGTGCCAAAGCCGCCAAGGCCGAGGCCCATAAGGCCCTTCAGGAGGTGGAATATGTGAAGAAAATAGCGGCGGGTAAGGCATTTTTCATGCAAAGCAAGCATGTTAATGTAAACTACCTGACACTTACCTGAATTCGGAGCTCTCCAGGGGCATTTGCAGATTTGCCTCGTAGTGTATCTGATGCCGTCGTATTCTACCGTGGCGAGGAGGGAAGCTCAACGGAGAAGGTCTTCTGGTCTCAGTATGCTAAGGCCGGCCATCTGGTGCCCCCTAGCGACCAGCTGAAGCAGCTGGTCGAACTCCACAAGGTAGCTGAGGAGGCCATGAAGGGCCTCATAGTCCGGCTGTGGCCTGGAGAGGCCATGCCCGGGAGCCACTTCGGCCTCGTATGGCGGCTGGTGGATGCGTGCCCCTGGGTGGAGGTCATCAAACGCTCCGCCTGTATTGAAGCTGCTCGTCGGGCCCTTGCCCGCGCAAAGGTGCATTGGGGCAAGCTGGATGCAGAGAAGCTGATCACTGACGCGCCACCAACGGGCAAGGAATATCGTGCACCCGAGATGTACTATAAGACTGTCCTGAAGGGTGCCCGCAAGATTGCGGATGAGTGCCCCCGAGATGTAATTATTGAGTAAACTCGCTATGTAGTATCCTGTGCGCTGAAAACTTTGTTCATATGCGTTAAGCAACGCTTGTTTTAATTTAAAATATTACCTTCTGTGCGGCCGTTTATAAAATCTGAGAGATGGCAAGTCGTTGGCTTCAGCCCCCATGGCACTAGTGCTGGGGTGTTCGGGATAAACTTGAGCACTCTTGTTCCCATATTTGGGTCCATCTAGGGAGGCGCTCAACACGACGAACAAGGCAACCGGACTTATAATGCTTGAACACTCTCACTTAGCCATAGAATTCTATAATTTTAAATTTCGGCGAAGCCCCTAGTATTAGGAAGACCGAATTTGGGGCTCTATCCACGCCTTCATCGGACATTATCCGGAACTTCGCTCGAAGCGGCGTAGGCCTTTAAAGACCCGAAAAAACCTCTCGAACAGTGACCAGTCTCTCGCCTTATCATGATAGTCAGTTTTAGCTTTCTCCACTGAGGCGTTAACCCGGCTCAACCGGGGCGCAATCGAAGTGGTTCTCCCAGTGCTACCTTAGCCGATAGAACGAAAACGTAAGGTGCTAAACATTGGAGCCGGGCAAACCCAACTATTGACCCAAGACATGATTCGGAGCCGATTCATATAATGCTATAAGTTCGGGGTGCCGCACTTGTGAAAGTGTTCGGACTTATCACACCATAATGCGGGGAACATAAGCCCCTAGTGTATTCGGCCGTACCAAAATATACGGATGCAACATGTCGTAAATGAACATATATATAAAGTAATGCAATTATGGAAAAAGGTGCTGCATTTTATTCAAGAAGTTCTACTATGAGTGCGGAATGATACAAATAGTGCGGAAAGCAAGGGATTGGACGAATTAAAGGCGTCTCCCTCCAGGGGTAGGCCGCGGAATGGTGTATTTAACAAATTTAATGCTTGTAATGGAGACCACCTGAGTGTTTGTCGCAGCCTTTGTCCCTCCCTGGCTGTTGCATCATGAGTTCGGCAGGTTCGCTGCCGGACAGAGTCCTGTAAAAAAAGGAAAAATAAAAGAAAAGAGCGACACACTTGGGAGCCCCTGGTGTGGTCGAACCGCACTCTGGGTTTGTTGTGGTCGTGGCCCTTCCCCTAGACCCATGGTATCTCCAAGGCGTAATTATGTACGCGGAGAGTTTGTCCTACAATTGTGCGAGGGCTGGGGTTGGGGTCGCATTGCTACGCGTGCTCGGAACGTGCCAGGTGGTCTTGGTTGATGTTGCTCCGGGCGCGTTTGGCCGTGTCCGGCCGTTTAACGGCCGGACTCGAAAATTGCTTTAAAAGGCTGCTCTGTACTTCTGCCGCGAGAGCCGATGTATGTTCCTCCGTTTAGAGGGAGCGTTCCGTGTTTCCATTGACCGTGATGATTCCGCGAGGGCCTGGCATCTTGAGCTTAAGGTATGCATAATGCGGCACCGCGTTGAATTTTGCGAACGTGGTTCGTCCGAGTAGAGCATGATAGCCACTGCGAAACGGGACTATGTCGAAGATTAACTCCTCGCTTCGGAAATTATCCGGGGATCCGAAGACCACTTCCAGTGTGACTGAGCCTGTGCAACTGGCTTCAACACCTGGTATGGCGCCTTTGAAGGTCGTTTTTGTAGGTTTAATCCTTGAAGGGTCTATGCCCATCTTGCGCACTGTATCCTGATAAAGCAGGTTCAGGCTACTGCCGCCATCCATCAGGACTCTCGTGAGGTGAAAACCATCAACGATTGGGTCTAAAACCAATGCGGTGAATCCGCCATGGAGGATACTGGTCGGATGGTCTCTTCGATCGAAAGTGATCGGGCAAGAGGACCATGGGTTGAATTTTGGGGCGACTGGCTCCATCGCGTATACGTCCCTTAGTGCACGCTTCCGCTCCTTCTTGGGTATATGCGTTGCGTATATCATATTTACTGTCCAAACTTGAGGGGGGAATCCCTTCTGTCCTCTGTTGTTCGGTGGCCAGGTTTCTTCCTCGTCGTCGCTGTGTAGCCCCTTGTCATTGTTTTCGGCAATTAATTTGCCTGCCTGCTTAAATACCCAACAATCTCTGTTGGTGTGGTTAGCTGGTTTTTCGGTGGTTCCATGTATTTGACAAGAGCGGTCGAGTATTCGGTCCAAATTGGACGGACCGGAGTAGTTCTTTTAAATGGCTTCTTCCGTTGACCGGGTTTAGAGCCTCGGAATCCGGTGTTGACTGCCGTATCCTCATTGCTATCGCCGTTAATGCGGCGTTTGTTTTTGTATCGACGCAACCTGCCATTACGGTCCTTTGTATCCGGACTGCCAGCATTTTTGCTGAGGTTGTTGCTGCGAGCTAGCCAGCTATCCTCTCCCGCACAGAAGCAGGTCATGAGTGACGTGAGGGCTGCCATGGATTTCGGCTTTTCCTGTCCTAGGTGCCGGGCCAGCCACTCGTCGTGGATGTTATGTTTGAAGGCAGCGAGGGCCTCTGCATCCGGACAATCGACGATTTGATTTTTCTTTGTCAAGAACCGTGTCCAGAATTACCTGGCCGATTCGTCTGGCTGCTGGATTATGTGGCTTAGGTCATCTGCGTCCGGTGGTCGCACGTATGTGCCCTGGAAGTTGTCGAGGAATGCGGCTTCCAGGTCTTCCCAGCATCCAATTGACTCTGCTGGCAGGCTGTTAAGCCAATGCCGGGCTGGTCCTTTAAGCTTGAGCGGGAGATATTTGATGGCGTGAAGATCGTCGCCGCGGGCCATGTGTATATGAAGGAGATAATCCTCGATCCAAACCGCGGGGTCTGTTGTGCCATCGTAGGATTCGATGTTAACGGGTTTAAACCCTTCAGGGATTTGATGATCCATTACTTCATCAGTGAAGCATAGTGGGTGTGCGGCGCCTCTATATTGAGCAATATCGCGACGTAGCTCGAGAGAGCGTTGTCTGCTGTGTTCGGCCGGCCGGAGTAGTTGTATCCGGCGCGACGGTATTCGTCGTGGGTCTTGGGGTGCCCACGTGATCCATAGATAGATCTGGATTGTCTTGCCTTGTCCTCCAATATGTCTCGCAAGTCCGGCGCGTTCCCCGGCGGCTTCGCGCTTTTTGAGCGGTGCCGAGGGACGGTTTTAGTGGAGGGCTTGCATGCCTCTCTATCACGGCCACGAGGTGGTCGGTCTTCCGTATTGTGCGCTGGTGATGCCGGATTGTATGCTTCCTCCTCTAGTCGGGGGAGCAACTTGCGTTTTGGGTAGCTTTTGGAGGGGCGTTCGAGTTCATACTCTTCAGCCGCGAGGACCTCGGTCCATCTATCGGCCAGCAGGTCTTGATCAGCTTGAAACTATTGCTGCTTTTTCTTTAGACTGTTTGCTGTGGCCATTAGCCTGCATCTAAAATGCTCTTGTTCGACGGGATCCTCAGGTATGATGAATTCGTCGTTGTCGTGGCTTGCCTCGTCTCCGGAGGGAGGTATGTAATTATCATCCTCGACCTCTTCGTCTGCCGCCCTCTCGTGAGGGCTTGCTTCTGCCTCCTCTTGCGCTGAATCTTGCTGGAGGGGGTTGTCTTCGGCACTTTCTAGGGTGTTGTTATCTCCCGTGCCGGAATCTCCATTCTTGCTATGGCGGGATTTAGATCGGCGCCGCTGACGTCGGCACTTGGGTTGTTTCTTTAAGGAATCCACCTCCGCTGCTTCTTCGCCCTCCCCATCTTTTGGGGTGTCCACCATGTATATGTCGTATGATGAGGTGGTTTTCCAGTGTCCTGTAGGCGCTGGTTCTTGATAGTCTCCGGCATCGTCGTCCATACCGTCGATGTCTTCGGAGTCGTAGTCGAGCACGTCGGTTAGATCGTCGACAGTGGCTACGAAGTGGGTGGTGGGAGGGTTCAGAATTTCTTCGTCGTCCACGTCCCAACCATCCCGGCCGTAGTCCGGCCAAGGCTCTCCGGATAGCGAGAGATGCTTTAGCGAATTTAAGATGTCGCTGAAGGGTGAGTGCTGAAAGATGTCCGCAGCAGTGAATTCCATGATCGGCGCCCAATCGGATTCGACTGGCGGGGGCGCAGGAGGGTCGGAGTCCGGTAGGGAGTCCGGCACCTCGGAGTCATGAGCTATATGCGGGACAAGGTCAGTGTTCGGCTCCATCGCCGTGGAAGTTGCAGCTCCCAAGGCGGTGTCCAGCCACCCGTCCTCGATCTGCGCGATCGGCTCCGGACTATAGGTCGGAGCGGATTCGTGTGCGGCCTCCAAGGCGCTGTCCGGCGGCAGAGTTAGGTCGTGCCCATCATGACAGTGCTGCGCACTTAGATGCGGCTCAGACCCGTCGAGGATCAAGTCCCCGCGGATATCGGCCGTGAAGTTTAGGCTTCCAAACCTGACCTGACGGCCAGGGGCGTAGCTTTCGATCTGCTCCAGATGGCCAAGCGAGTTGGCCCACAGTGCAAAGCCGCCGAATACGAAGATCTGTCTGGGGAGAAAAGTCTCACCCAGGACCGCGTCGTTGTTGATTGAAGAGGCCATCAAGCCTATCTGTGACGACACAGAGGAAGTCTCAATGAAAGCACCAATGTCGGTGTCAAAACCGGCGGATCTCGGGTAGGGGGTCCCGAACTGTGCGTCTAGGCGGATGGTAACAGGAGACAAGGGACACGATGTTTTACCCAGGTTCGGGCCCTCTTGATGGAGGTAAAACCCTACGTCCTGCTTGATTGATATTGATATTGTGGATGTTTACAAGAGTGGATCTACCACGAGATCAAGGAGGCTAAACCTTAAAAGCTAGCCTATGGTATGATTGTAAGGGTTGATGTTGTTCGTTGTCCTACAGACTAGAGCCATCCGGTTTATATAGACACCGGAGAGGGCTAGGGTTACATAGAGTCGGTTACAATTGTAGGAGATCTACATATCCGTATCGCCAAGCTTGCCTTCCACGCCAAGGAAAGT
This sequence comes from Triticum aestivum, assembly GCF_018294505.1. NCBI lineage: Eukaryota > Viridiplantae > Streptophyta > Magnoliopsida > Poales > Poaceae > Triticum > Triticum aestivum. Next base: position 160,328,298 of record NC_057807.1, read on the forward strand.
CCCATCCGGACACGGGACAAAGTCTTCAATCTTGTATCTTCATAGTCTTGGAGTCCGGTCGATGATGATAGTCCGGCCGATGATAGTTCGGCCGATGATGGTAATCAGGCTATCCGGACACCCCCCCCCCCAATCCAGGACTCCCTCACTTACCAAATGGAATAATGATCTGATCATGAAATTCTATTCAACTGCTCATTTCTATCCAGATGGAAAAATTGTGTGGATGTTAGAGGGTACAAGGTACCAATCTACAGTTGATGAGTGGGCTAGATTGATCAATGCCCCAGAAGCTCATGAGGATGACTTGGATGTTTATGCCAAGAAGAAGAAGGATCACAACTCAATGGCCAACATGTACAAGGAGATTCCTGATGCACATCTAGAGACTCACAAGTTTGGCTCAGTGAAGCACTTGCTGTCAGGGCTGCCAACCATCAATACAATTCTGAGGCACACTCTGTTGCCAAAGTTAGGACATCACAGAATGATCATAGGACACTCCATCAACTTGCTGTATATATTTGATATTCCTCAAAAGTTCAAGGTGATGAGTCTGATTGTGGAAACAATCAAGAGGACAACTGGGTATGCTCCACAGATTCAGATGCTCATCAACTACAAGATGGACACATGCACATATTTGTTGGACAAGGAGCACTTACCCCTCAAGCCAGACTTTGAGGACAACACTGTTGTTATGAATGAAGAAGATCCATCATTTGTGCAAGCACATGAGAAGAGAGAGAAGGCAAGGGCAGAGAAAGCTGCAAAGATGCCAACTGCTGAAGAAGCATCTCAGATATTCTTGAAGATCAAGCAAGATCAGCTTGGAAATCTGATTGCCTCCACTTTGAGGATTGAGAAGGGCTTGGCCACCCTGACTCAAAACCAGGAGAGCTTGGAGAGGATCATTGAGCAGAAATTCCATGATCTTGATGTCAAGGTAACTGAGATCCAGTCAGTAGTTGAGAAACTTCAGGAGGAAGTGGAGGAGAAGAAGGGCAAGTCTACTATAGATGCTTTTGCTAGAGTGCCCAGAGGATAGAGATCTACTGCAGTGCCAGTCATATATACTAGAGCTACAGTATCAGCACCAGCTGCTACAGCTCCAGTGCCACATCCAGCAACCACTCCACCAGCTCCAGCTACATCAACAGAAGCTTTCGTCCTTGGAGCCATCTCTACACCACCTCCCGAAGAGCAAGCCTGAGAGTCATTTAGCACTATGCATTTTTTGAACTTTTTGGTAACTTGTTGCCAAAGGGAGAGAAAATGTATAGATCATAGGCTTCGAGAGAGAGTGTTGCTTTTTATCTCTCCTGTTTTTGGTTGAACTTCTTGATTGTGTGCTTGTGAGATACTTGTTTACTTGTTCGATCATGTGTTTGATCATATGCTACCCTTAATGCTTGTTGGATGATATTATCTCTTATATCCTTATATGATCATTCACTTGCTTGGTGATGAGTGCATGCTTTTAACTTCTATCATTTTGAGCGCTCCACCAAGATGTATGTGACATGGAAGAGTGACCCATGATCCTAACACATTGTGCATTTGCAGTCCAAAGAAAATTTTAAATAATGCACAAGTTTAGGGGGAGCTCTTGCTTATCACATACTTATCAAAGCGAGAATGTTTTTCAATCTTATTATCATTTGTCGAAGCTTTGATCTATATGTTGTCATCAATTACCAAAAATGGGGAGATTGAAAGTGCAACTATCCCTGGGTGGTTTTGGTAATTCCTAACAACATATAGCTCATTGAGCTAATGCTATTTCAAGATAAATATTTCAGGAAAGCTCAATGTTTGGCATGGCATGGATGAGAAACGTGGACCCCTCAAAATGCTAAGGACAAAAGGATTGGCTCAAGCTCAAAGCACAAGACTCTACATTTTTCATTTTAGTGATCCAAGATCACATTGAGTCCATAGGAAAAGCCAATACTATCAAGAGGGGGTGAGGTGTTGCTTAATGAGTTTCGTGCTCAAAGTGCTTAGTGATATGCTCCAAAAACCCTGAACTACTTTCTCACATCCACATATGTCCCAAACCAAAAGTCAAACTCGGCCCCACCGAAACTTTCCATCCGGTGCCACTGAGTTCAGTTGACATAGCCACTGCCAGAAACCCTAGTCTTTTTGGTCTCACCGATAGGGATCTCGGTCTCACCAAGATGGGAGTGTAATCTCTATGTTTCCCTTCGTAACGTTTTGGTCAAATCGAGATGAGCGATCGGACCCACCGAGATTGCAATGCAAACTCTCTGTTTTCCTTTCGTAACGTTTCAGTCCAACCTAGATGAGCGAATCCGTCCCACCGAGTTTGTCTGACCAACTCTCTGTTTGTCTATTACCAAAATCAGTCTCACCGAGTTTGTGTAATCGGTCTCACCGAGATTACGTTATGCCCTAACCCTAACAATATCGGTCCCACCGAGTTGACATGTCGGTCCCACCAAAATGCCCAGCGGTCACATTATGAACTAAATCGGTATGACCGAGTTTCACGATTCGGTCCCACCGAGTTTGGTGAATTGTGTGTAACGATTAGATTTTGTGTGGAGGCTATATATACCCCTCCACCCGCTCTTCATTCATCGAGAGAGCCATCAGAACATGCCTACACTTCCAACATACATTTTCTGAGAGAGAACCACCTACACTTGTGTTGAGGTCAAGATATTCCATTCCAACCACATAAATCTTGATCTCTAGCCTTCCCCAAGTTGCTTTCCGCTCAAATCTTCTTTCCACCAAATCCAAATCCTGTGAGAGAGAGTTGAGTGTTGGGGAGACTATCATTTGAAGCACATGAGCAAGGAGTTCATCATCAACACACCATTTGTTACCTCTTGGAGAGTGGTGTCTCCTAGATTGGCTAGGTGTCACTTGGGAGCCTCCGTCAAGATTGTGGAGTTGAACCAAGGAGTTTGTAAGGGCAAGGAGATCGCCTACTTCGTGAAGAACTACCCGAGTGAGGCAAGTCCTTCGTGGGCGACGACCATGGTGGGATAGACAAGGTTGCTTCTTCGTGGACCCTTCGTGGTTGGAGCCCTCCGTGGACTCACGCAACCGTTACCCTTCGTGGGTTGAAGTCTCTATCAACGTGGATGTACGATAGCATCACCTATCGGAACCACGGATAAAAAATCTCCGTGTCAACATTGCGTTTGCTTCCTCAAACTCCTCCCTTTACCTTCATATGCAATTATTTTACATTCCACTGCTATACTCTTAGAATTGCATGTGTAGGTTGATTGCTTGACTTGTGCTAAGTTGCTAAAATCTTCCAAGAACTAAAATTGGGAAAAGGCTAGATTTTATTTGGTCAAGTAGTCTAATCACCCCCCCCCCTCTAGACATACTTTTGATCCTACAACCAGCTTTGAATTCCCGCTTTTGGATTCTTGTGTCATGCCATCTTTTGACCTTTTCTTTGAATAATTTGGAATTTTCATAAGCTTGGTTTCTCCATTCATCTAATGAGCTAATATCAAATAACCTCGTTTCACCAGAAAGTTTCAAATCACAATTGAGTTTCTTAATTGCCCAGTATGCTTTATGTTCTTACTCAAGAGGCAAGTGACATGCTTTTCCATAAACTAAACCATTTTGTATGGAGATATACCCATAGGATTTTTATAAGCAGTCTATAAGCCCATAGTACATCATCAAGTTTCTTAGACCAATTTTTCCTAGATCTGTTAACAGTCTTCTGTAATATCAACTTTATTTCTCTGTTACTAAGTTCAACTTGAGCACTAGATTCAGGGTGGTAAGGAGATGCAATTCTATGGTTGAAATCATATTTAGCAAGCAATTTATGAAAAACACCATGAATAAAATGTGAACCACCATCAATCATTAAATATCTAGGGACTCCAAACCTCGGGAAAATAACTTCTTTCAACATTTTAATGGAGGTGTTGTGATCAGCACCACTAGTTGGAATAGCTTCTACCCACTTAGTGACATAATCAACAACAACTAAAATATGGATATACCCATTAGAGGAAGGAAAAGATCCCATATAATCAAAGCCCCAACATCAAATGGTTCAATAACAAGTGAATAATTCATAGGCCTTTCTTGACGTTTACCAATATTACCAATTCTTTGACTTTCATCACAAGATAAGAAAAACTTACGAGCATCTTTGAAAAGAGTAGGCCAATAAAAACTAGATTGTAATACCTTGTGCGCAGTTCTATCTCCTGCATGATGTCCTCCATAGGCTTCAGAGCAACATTTCCGAAGGATTTATTCCTGTTCATGCTCCGGTATACAACG